>NC_061896.1:4988796-5299814 GCF_905147765.1 Vanessa atalanta
TTCTACTTCGAAATATTAAACATGAATGTATTCTAAATGAACGTTAATTAATATAACAGAAAAGTTAAACCAAAAGCTCAAATAATACGTCCGTGTAAAATTGATTATTTAATAAGATTTTTGCCCTTCTTTCATAGGTTTGTTTTTTTCCTTATTATTATTATATTAGATATTATAATTAATTTTGTTCAGCTCTTATTATGTTTAGTTATAAGTGGAAACTTTACTGGTATATGTGTTAATTTTTATGTTATAGCTTTAATAATGACTTGTACTGTTTGTTTTCCTAATAAAGTAAAATAAAAATAAAAAAAAATTGTGAAAAATGACTTAATATTTCTACTAATATTATCACTTCAAATGTCACTTATATATATTTTCGGCCACATGTCATTTTTTGACAATTTACTGTCGTATAATGCGGTCGTTTAGTGACGTGACTTTGGTAGAGTAACTACCGCTATATTTCGAAGCATTCTCGATTCTCGAGATCGATCAAACATATAAAGGTTTTCATTTTTCCAGATTCAATCTAATGGTACTTACTAATTCAAATACGACAGGTTAAAGTTTCAGTATTTCATAGGACAGGATGAAATAAACGGTAACTCTTGTCAAATTTATTATTCAAATGGTATTATTACTTTAACTTCAAACAACAAACAAGTTTTAAGACCAATTAAAAAAAAAAAATAACTAGCGACCCGTTCCGGCTTCACACGGGTGCAATGCTGCCACTAAATATACCACAGAATGTCTTACAACGTTCAAAGTGTTTCAGTTGTAGACAATAAAATGTCTTCGAAAAAAATCATACATACCAACTTATTATATCCATACAAAGTTTTGTCAATTAGTAGATAGATGAGCAAATTTGGGACCGATAAGATCAGGCCGTTTCAATTAATTTAAATTACATACTATTAAGGGCCATATTGATCTCTATTAAATGCACAATGTATTTAAGGCACTTAATAGGATAAGGATTAATGCTGTATTGCTTAAAATCGCTTCGAAAAAAGGCTATTATCTCTCGTAAAAAGTAAAGGATATTGGTATTGTGGGCTATCCCTAAGAGATAGACATATACGATTGTGAACTTTTTTGAAGACCTTTTTAAGGTGTATATGTAGTCCATTATTTTGATCTATCTCGTGGGGTTCAAACAGCGTTTGCAATGTAAGCGCAAAAATGTGTTTATTTACGACATCACTTTAGAAACCTCTAAAATGATCAGTGTTTTTTATTATATTGTGCATGTATTATACATATAAACCTTCCTCTTTAATCAATCTATATTTTAAAAAAACCGCATCAAAATTCGTTCTGTAATTTTAAAGATCTAAGCATACATAAGGACAGACAGCGGTAAGCGACTTAGTTTTATACTATGTAATAATAATTATTTTAAAAATGACATGTATTCAAACTATTAGTTTGTACACATGCGTATTACAAACGAATGTTATAAATCTTTTTATAATAGAGCATACTTGTATGCCTATCAAACCATGATCAAGTGAACTGCGTTAATTAATCCAAACTAAACTGATAATTGGCAAATAATTATCTCACACAATATTATATAGTCCAGAACACATAAAACTTTCATTAGAAATTTCGATTGAAATCGATTAAATCAATCGGAGCGGAAATAAGATTATTAAGAAGTTTAAAAAACTAAACACTTTTTGGCGAAACGGCGAAGGAATAACACAAAATGGGTTTATGGAAAGAAACGTTATATATTTCGGCCTGTCTTTTGTTTACTGTAAGTATTTTTTTCTATATAATAGTTATTTTTCGTAATAAAACTATTAATCCTTTTAATATTAAACTTAATACAATAATAATAATAAAGCCTTTTTTAATTTCCTTAAAACAGAAAAAAATAAGAATACATACATTTAGTATTTTTCTGTTAAGGCCGCTGGCGGGTATAGGCCTCCTTCAACAGTTTCCAAGTTTCTTTATCTGTACTTTCTTTAATCAGTCTTTTCCAGCTAATATTAAATTTACATCATTATCATTGTGATATATTGGAGATTATAATTGAGAGTCTGTAGGTTTAGTCACTGGACTAAAACCTTCTATCTTGAAGTATCAATACGCTTTAGCGGAACCAATAATAGCAATAATGGGTTGGTAGTGCAGGTTTATTCGAGATGATTTCCTTCACCGCCGCGCACGAGATCCAATTATTGACGAAAATTAAACACATGAAAACTCAGTGCTTTTTGAAGCAACTTTCGTCTAAGTTTTCTACGACCATGTCCACTGCGTTATCCCAGGCTTTAAATTAATAACATTATCAAATAAAAGTGAATCGAAAACCAATGTTCTAATTAACTAAAAATAAAACTTTTTTTTATCTCTACTGTTGTCATCTTTAAACGAAATTTTGTAATTTAGTTCTGTTTATGTTCTGTTCGAATTATTATTATTCTGTAAACATTTTTGAGACATACTAACTTATTATGTACATTCATACAAAGTTTTGTCAATTATTAGATAGAAGAGCAAATTTGGGACCGAGAAGATCAGGCCGTTTCAATTAAAACTATAAATATACTAATTGTAAACAAGAATAATTTAAAAAACAATCAATCTCGCTGATTTCTTCCTTCGATTCTTATCAGATCTGTTTTCCGAACCAGTGGTTAATTATCAACGACCAATATTTGATGACAATTAAGATTTCGACTTACACCATTAATTTTAGTTTCAGGTGCAAGCCGATGTTCAAAAGTCGAGACGAGATTTGTCCAGTCTGATAAATCTGCTAAGTCAAAAACAATCCGGCAACAGACAGCCGATTCTCCTCATAGTCGACTCTGGTTCCAAAATGGATAATAAACAAGATCAGAAATATCGTGCTGGTTCTCCAGAAACCAGTGACGAAAATGGAATCGGACATATACCGCACTTATTGCTACAACATAAGGTTTAATATTTATGATATTATCGTATTATATTTATATTCTTTCAAACATAAGTATAGTTAGACCTGTTGTGTTTATAATGCATGTGTAATTAATGTTTTCGTGCTTGGCGGTGAAGGAAAACATCGTAAGGAAACTTGCATGTATCTAATTTCAACGAAATTCTGACACATGTGTGTCCTAATCAATTTGCATTGGAAAAGCGTGGTGAAATATGCTCCAAACCTTCTCCTCAAAGGGAGAGGAGGCATTATCCCAGCAGCGGAAAGTTTACAGGCTGATAATGCTATGATGTAAAAGTCTCAGATTATTTAATAAGGTAAATGGGGATATTCGTACATATCCAAAATTAAACCGACATGCAGCTTAAAATTAGAAGCTCTTATTTTTTTTAAATCGGTTAATTGAATAATATCCTTTATAATGGATCAATTTCTACAAATATTATTATAAAATAAAATATACAGTTTATACAATTATCTCGAAACTATAGAGAGACTATAAATTCACTAAACTTCATCCATACCAGTTCGTTAAACCAATTACTTTAACTAGCAAATATCCAAACATTCGATATTGAAATTTCAACTGGATTTATTTGAGTCCTTCTAATCGAATTTCGGCCACGGCTAATCTCGAACTATTTGCATACATCCCTCACTCGCGCAATCTGATGGGATGATAATCCGACACGTCCTGAGAAAAATCAGGGACAGACTACGATTTTACATACTTCCCGAAGCTGGGAAGCGTAACACTGGCGACTTCTAGGTCAGTTGCAATCAATTTAACGATGTTAAAATTAGCTAATATACCCAGGACTCAATCCTGGGTGTTGTAGGGGTACTGGTACGTACGTAGCTTTCTTGGTAATAAAATAACACTTGCCTGCTTGTAGGATGAGAATGAATTTATTTAAAACTATATCAGTGTTTTGAAAAAAAACGTCAATTAAAATTAACCTATAAAATACTTACACTACATATTTACAATTTGTCCGTCCAAATATAATTACTCTTACATTTCTACCAATAAAAACTAATTCAAAATGAATATGATAAAAAATAAAATTTAGACAATAATTAAAAGTCGATAATATTATCGACACACATATACACTATATACACATATACACACATATACACTTAGTATTATCGTTGCCCGTTCTCACATTATATTTATATACGAAACGCAGTATTTTGTTTGACTTACTCGGAACGCGTCTTTGGACATCGACGGTCATTCGTAATTATTATGAGAATACTGCAGTATTTTACTTCGGGCCCATGAGCAGCAAAATTGTAGACTATCGACCCAAATTTCACAACTAGTTAAATAACTTTAAAAAACCACATATTTTAAATCCAAAGGTAAAGAACTTGATAAAGAAAAGTACAACAAAATCATATGTCCAACTGAAAAATGAGGCGAAGCAGTTACACCGACTTCAAAGACTTAGAGACAATCAAGGTCGACAATTGAACGACAAAAACGTACTAAGATCGCCGATCGTGAAGCAACTACTTAGAATCTCAAATAGAATCCAATGCGAAGCAAGAGACGAATGTCAAGACAGATGTGGCAATAGATATAAAGGTAAAAAAATTGTAACCTGTAACGTACAATGTGAAGTTAAGTATGAGTGTGAGGAAGAAGAAAAGGATCCGTGTGATGACGGAGACTGTGACTCTTGTGGTAATTCGCTCGAATGTCTCATGAGTACGAGAGGAGAACGACTCGTCACCAAAGAAACTAAATGCAAACGTTGTTGAAAATAAACTCTGGGCTCATTTATCGTTATTTTTATTGCAAACAAATCTCCTTAGAATTAAAATTGTAAAAGGTCACAAGTCTTACCTTATTTAATACATACCTACATTCTATTAAAATATACGAATATCGAATACTTTTTAATATTTCTATGTAGATTTGTAAACATTTCGAAATTCTGGCTGGATGATTTCATAATTCGTATTATCGCCAATTCTAATAATAACTGACGTACGCCGATCATAATGACTATGTCAAATGAGAATATATTAATGAAATTTCAAAATAGTCGATAATGTTATGTTATTATTTATATTATATAAAACGATTAAGTTTAATTTATAAACAATATTTGTACGTTCTTAACTTTAAGTGAATTTTATTATGGGAAAATATATCAGCAAGCTTAGCCGACTGGATTTATTTTTACAAAGAAATTGAATTATGTCAGCCGGTCGGGAGGTAAGGAAACATTTCAAATAAATATTTGCAATAATGCTATCTATACTTTGATATTCTAAATGAACGTTAATTAATATAATAGAAAATTAAACCAAAAGCTCAAATAATACGTCCGTGGAAAAATGAGAAAAGAAAGTAGTGAGAAGTGACTTTAACTCCAATTAAATATGAAAACTCACGTCAAATGTCACTAATATATATTTACTTGTGTTTTATTTGCCTACAAAAGTGCTCTTTATATACCTTCCCTTACATAGTCTAATGTCATGGCAACGGCTTTACACCAATGGCTTTATCAGCTTCCCGAGGCAGGGGAGTTTAACACTTCCAATTTTCTAACTTACCATTGCTGTTGAGAACTTATTGACAAAAAATGTAACCTTCTCCATGTGAATCTACGCGCCTTTTAAATAAGACACCAATGTGACTGTAAAAAAAAATTCAATTTAATCTTTCATGATTATAAAACAAAAAATTTAAAGCCCGACACAACCATAAATGGACAGGCCGCTTAACTGACGTGTAAGCGGTTTGGATCCTGAGCCCTTAGGATATTGTAGTACCAACTCCCGACAAATGTTTCACGTGTAAATATATGGTAAAATAAGAATTGTTCTCCTACCGTCTAGTACGGAGGGTAATGTACGTGAAAATTGTACCTATATATTATTTTTGAGAACTGAAAATTACGTTTTTCTTATACTTTATATGTACTAATAATTCTTATCTATACTAGAAATAAACCAATTAACAGCTTAGTTAATTGGTTTAACATAAATACAATAATAAATTAATAACTTAAAAAACTAAAAAACACGCTTTTAGCACGCACTTAATATTACGAAAGCAAACCTTTTCATTTAATACCCATATCATGGGGGTGCATTTCAAATAGCCTATCCACCAACGTGGACGTCCGCCATATTGGATTTAAGTCACGTGACTATTTTTTTCGTATTCCTGACAGCAAACCCTTTCATTTGATATCCATATCATAGGGATGGATTTCAAATAGCCAGTCCGCCATCTTAAGGAGGCCGCCATATTGGAGTTGTAATGACGTTTCTTAGCTAGTCATATATTGTCATCAGAACTCAGAGCGTGTGAAAAATTTCATCCTAATCGAAGACCGGGAAGTGAGTCAAATTAAGATTCCAAGATTTTCTTACATACATAGTTACAAGTGAAGCTAATATAAGCGTGTTAAAAAAAGAAAAAATATATACGAATAATCTGTACATTTTTCGTGACGAATATTATCGTTAATTAAAGTTTTCATTTACAGGCTATTGAAAACAAAACAACGCAAAATGAAGCTGTGAGTATTTTGGAATTAATTCACAAACACATCAATAGTATTTAGCTGCTGTTGGTTGACTTCCACAAAGCCCTATCACTAAATGTCGAATTATATCTATTAAAATTAATTTTATCGATTATGGATTCGCGAAAATCAAAATTACTCTAGTTACTTTATTCAAGTAACCTTTTACAAGCACTTTTGAATCGTCATTTAACAAACTATATTAAGTGAAGGTACCATTAGTATGAAATTCAGTTTAGACTTAGTTGTGATCGAAACATGGAAGTAAAATTAAAGTTATAATAAATTAAAATCATGTCGTTTTATAAATAAATGTATGTTAATCAAGAATTGATTGTAGTATAGCAGAGCTATTAGAATCGTATGGAATATGTAAACCTAAGTTTTATTTATATCTCCTTCGATTGGAATAGGCTTTATGTCAATTACCTACAGATTGACATTACTTGACTGTTTTGTCTATACTAATATTATAAAAAGGTAATTTTTATTTTGTTTGTATGTAAGGGTAATCTCTGAAACAATTGATCTAACTATCGAAATTATTTCACTAGTAGAAAGCTATATTACTACTGGGTGCTAGAGGATATAAACTATATCAATATCATAACATTTACTATGTTAAAAATTTGCTTCTACTAACTAGACTAAGCACTCTGTGACATTTTTGAATAATATACAAAATGAAAATATGATTTAAATTTGGAATGTAACCAAATAGTATAATTGTTTTATTCTATTTGCAAAGCTGAATACGAACGAATTTAAATTCTGATCCATGCATTGTCCGCCTCGAAATATATACTCATTAAAATGACCATAGAATTTCAAATTTAGCCGAAACGCTGATTTACAAAGGCGTCAACTGTGTGACGGTCAAAGTGATTTATCTAGAAATTTCGAAACAATGAACTTAAATAGAAACAATGAACCGCTATTGCATATTCGCCGTGATCAAAGGAAAATCGAAACTTTGACAAAATATGCATTAAACGAAATGCTGAATTGTTCCTATCAGCTTGCAGTGTTTAATGATAAGGAAGGCAAAAGCCCTTTAAGCGATTTCACGGTTAGAACACGTGAAACTAAGCCGATGATTGTGGGTTCAAACCCGGATAAGCACAACTGAATTTTCATGTGCTTAATTCATCTCGTGCTTGGTGGTTAAAACTGCAGTAAGTAATGCATATGTCCGACGATATACTCGTACTACATGTCTGTCCAACACACTGAAGTAATCCAGTGGAATGAACTTCAAAACCTCTATTATTAAGAGGAACGCAAGCCTTAGCCCAGCAGTGCAACATATTTTCGCTCTAAGTATATATCTCGTTAAATTTCAGGATGATGATATTACTTCCTTACGTAATTTGGAATTTGAGGTATCGGAATATTTGATTAGAAGTGACAGCACCGCTTACCATGAACTCTATCCCGGTGTTGAGATGCTAGACTATGATTTTGTCGCAGAGAGGCAAAATCTTTATGCCACAAAGTAAATCAACATATTTCCATTATAAATCTAGTTTATTTGTCTATCTCTTATTCAGTAAACAATTTAATCATTTTAGCCAATCAGAGACTAGAATAAAAAATATTATTCAATGACAATTTCGTTATCGAGTAAGTTAACTTTTTAGCCATTATTGTTCTTTTAAAAGCAATGCAAGCAACTAAGTACTTAATTACACGTGACTCGAAATTGCTGAAAATATACTAAACGTGGTCTTAAAAATTATATCAACATCTTTGAGCATGTCAATGTCGTGATGAGAGAAACACATCTATCTCCCTGATACTATACTAATATAATAAATTTAGTCAAACCATTAATTGAGAACGGTAGAATAAATTATAGTATACCGTCAGATTTAGATGTACAGGTTCGAACAAAAATTTTTGGCAAGCGTGAATCCGCAGCAGACCTATGAACCGGAGCAGCAAAATAAAAAGTAAAATATAAAAGATTTCCCTTATAAATATATGTGATCATTTTCAGTAATTCTTAGAAAAATGGCAATACCTGCCCATAATTTGTTAAAATTACATATAACTTGCTTTTAGCCTCGTCGAATCAACCGCCCATTTAGTAAAAGGCTGTATCGGTGCTGGCATATTAGGGATACATGAGGCTTATATGTACGGTGGGATTTGGACATCACTGGCAGTCACCGCCATCTTTGGATTTCTTATTTCATATTGTATGTTAGTAAGTAAATTCAGAATTTTGAGACAAAGTTTCATGATAAAATCGTTTCATGGCGAAAGACTTTCCCAGTATGCAGTTGTTATGGATCAAAATTGTCTTAATATTTTCAGATGTTGGTGAAATCAGCCCAAAAAATGTACCTGAGATTACGTGTACCAAGACTCTCCTATCCTGACTTAGCAGAAGTGGCTCTTGCCACGGGTCCTTTAAAGTTGCGACGATTCAGCAAAGCATTCAGGTGACAAATTTTCAAGAAACCTGTTCTTCTTTTATATTAAGTGATCAAGGTCTTCAAATTTAATAGGCGCATGAACTAGCATCACATAGCTAGGTTCATTAACGAATTCTTTTAAAAATTAGTACAATGATAGATATGACAGTTCAGGTACTGTGATTGGCAGCGCTATTGATAGTAGTATAAGGATTGGCTATTAGTCCAGGATCCATGGTCCATTTTTGCACTTGATTACTATCAAACTAATGTTTCGTGAGTAGCTTCATTATGATAAGACGCCTAACAATTTCCTATACAAAAACTCTCGATCGTTGGAGCTAACAGAGGAAGCAGAGATAAAATATGTCGTTTTGATGATTCTCAAAAATTTATTACTAACTGGGTTTTTTTTGTTAAATCTCAAAATAATTATCTAAATTATTTAAGTCATTAAAAATGATTACTATCCAGGAGTTTTTTTTAGTTAATATTTATATAATTTAATAGTCACAATGTCGTAATTACGTGGCACGTTATCGAAGTGCTCCAATTGAATACATATTTAAATTCACGTAATTAAAAATCTATTTATTTTCTGTATATTGCTAGTACAGCTAAATCACTATGTGTGCGTATGCGTGCGCAGAGCATTGCTTACTGCGTATTAGGTATCCCGCGTTAGTGTGAACTATAAACGTGCAAACATTTTTTCAGCTGATTACGTATTTTATTTTACTAACACCAAAATATTAAAAGCTCCAGAAATGTTTACAAGTTAGCTTCGATTTTTGCTGAAATTTTGAGTTGTAGACATTTCTATACATGATGTTTCCGTGACTTCTTCTCAAGGCCGAGCTGATTCTTTAAGTACAAATAATATATTTATTCACAGAGTTAAGATAGGCAGGATAACATAATATACGATGTGATCTCGAACGCCAATAATTTTTATTTTTTTATTTTATAGTACTGGTAAGGTGATCACCACCACCCAAAGACGTTGGTGCAGTAATAAATATTAACCATTACTTACACACGCCAATACGCTACCAGACTTAAAAACTATAATGTTACGTCCTTGGAACCTTTAGTTACACTGGCTCACTTGACCTTCAAATCGGAATACAACAATACTAAGTATTGTTGCTTGGCTGTAGACTATATGATGAATGGGTCGTACCAATCCACACTGGCTTTTGGTTTTGGGTCACAATTTTTGGTTATAATTATTATTGCTATACCAATATTGTCTTGTTTAAAAGTGTAGATAAATGCTAAATGCTATATTCCGCCTGCAGATGCCTCATCTAGTCAATAGCCCAAATAACTATCTGTATAATCTATTTTTGTAGACTCAGAAGCTATATGACTATTAATATTCATAATATTATCGGGTATAATTATTAAATGTCAGCGCCGAGTGGTTTTCAATTAAGTAAAATATTTATCAGTTGGCGCCGAAAACGGTAGGCTCTCCGTAAACACGTCGAGTGTTCCTCGGTAAATAATATAATATAAAAGTGATTAATTTATAAGGCATAATTATAGGTTACCGTAGTTTAAATTTTTTAATTTTTTTTTTGTTTCAGATATCTCGTGGACTTTTTTTTATTTTTGGAATTCAATGGAACATGCTGTATTTTCGATATAATCATGGCGAGGACATTAAAAGGGGTTCATATTTATAATTATTATTTTTATTGAAGTATGATTGTATTATGATTATTATTATAGGATCATTCTCAACAAAATAGCATGCTATTATATTTTTTACATTTTATTGACTGCCTTGCTTGTCTTTTGGCTTGATATAAGGATGCAGATCCCGAGGTCCTGGATTCAAATTCCAGATCGGATCGATAAAAGTTATTCAGTTAGTTGGGTTTCTCAGTCGCTTTCTTGCCTCGGAAAGCACGTAAGACAGTTGGTCCTGCGTCTTTCTGACCGTGTCGGATTTGCCATCCTATCGTATAATGGGAACACACACATATGCACTTTAATATGTCCTGGTTCAGTTGGCTAGTCTCGCTTAAGATTAGCCGCCGTGACCAAAATCAATCATTATATATTTATTTATTTAATGACAAAAAATAAAAATATAGTGGATTACTATCATCTAATTTTCGTGTTTAATTATAAATTTTAATAATTTTTAAGGTACTGGAAGCGGCATCTAGTATTAAAATTTCAATAAGTATCTATATATTAATAGTGACTCTTCCATTGATAGCGTTGAGCCTGATTCGAAGTTTAAAGTATTTGGCGCCATTTTCCCTCGCAGCTGATCTGATTACGGGTAAAATCGTACAGTATTATTTGAAATTTTGTATTACGTATCATTATAATAATTTATTAATCTTACTAATATTATTATGGATGATGTTTGATCAAGCCAAAACTGCTGAATGGCTCCGAATTAAATTGACACAAATAAATTATAGTCTGGAATAGCACATAGGTTGTTTATTATACAGGAAAAATGTACTTAACACCTGTGACCCCTTCACCCTCATACACGGGGGCGAAACCGCGTGCACAAATTAGTTATAGTTATATTTAACTAAGTCAAGAATAATTTGTGTTGACAATTCGTTTTAGCGCCTCAGTGTAGACGTTAGTGATACTAAGGTACATAATTTTAACGAAACGTAAACCAAACTAATGTAGTTTTACAAAATTACAACAGATGGCGTTACCTTGATGGCCTTATTATAAATTTAATTAATAATATTAGTTTATTTTATTAACTTCTTGCTGCATTCCCTAAACATTTGTTTATAGTTAGTTTGATTGTTTTTATATATATATATATATACATACAGACCAAAACAATATACAAAAAAGGTTTTACTATATCGTATTTATATATATAAGTGCGATTCAAGCGATTTTGACGACCTCCGTGGTCGAGTAGTGTGTACACCGGTTTTCATGGGTACGCCACTCCGAGGTCCCGGGTTCGATTCCCGGCCGAGTCGATGTAGAAAATGTTCATTAGTTTTCTATATTGTCTTGGGTCTGGGTGTTTGTGGTACCGTCGTTACTTCTGATTACCATAACACAAGTGCTTTAGCTACTTACATTGGGATCAGAGTAATGTATGTGATGTTGTCCAATATTTATTATTATTTATAAGCGTAAAATTCAAGTTTTTTTATGATTAAGGTTGGTAGGTCGACGTCAAACGGACTACCTGATGGTAAGTGGGGCACCACTCATAGACATTGGCGCTTTAAAAATGTTAAAAGTGACGTCACCGTACAATTACACGTTGTTATCTTTGTGTATAGAATCTTAGTTACTGAAATTAATAATAAAGTTTATTATAACGTCGGCTTCCAGCATTATGCGTCGCAACAACAATGTACTACAGCATAACACTCGGGTCGGATTTAAGCGATCGTCCCGCGTGGAAGAACGTCCATGGATTCTTTAATATGCTCGGTGTTTGCATGTACAGTATGAATGGCATCGGTGTAGTTCTACCCATTGAAAATAACATGAGACGGCCTCAGTACTTTAATACTGTATTGCAATGTGGTAAGAAATACGGGGATATTTAAATATTTTGGAACGAAGTTCTTCTACGCGTTGCAATAGAGAGATCTGGCAGAAATTGTCACGTAAGGAAAAAGCGTTATGCCTCCCCCATCCAAGTGACTTTTCCTTCTCTCTCTCTCTCTATTTCTATTGTGAAATAGACAAAGAGAGAAGTGTACAGGAGAGCCACACGCATAGTGGTCACGGTCCTCAGTAATAAGGAATCGACTAGGAAGAAATTTCTATTGTATACGGTTTTTTATGATAATATTTGGAAGAATATTTTTCCCTCTCTGGATTCTTTTGTATCTGTCATTTAATGCATGATATACATGTATAGTGTAAGCAACTTCGGTCCAACCGAGTGTTTCCTCTCGTTATGAATTTACGACGTTCAAGTAAATTTAAATTGATTTATCTGTATTATGTAAAAATGTATATTGCTGGGCAAAGTTCTCCTCTCACTTTTGAGGAGTTTGGAGCTTATTCCAACACGCTGCTACAATACGGGTTAGTGGAACTTTAGCACTTACTTTGGAACTTAGCAGATTCTCATCCGCCACTTGCAAGTTTCCTTACGATATTTTTCTTCACAACCAAGCACGAGGTAAATGATATATACAAATTAAGCACATGAATTGAGTGATGGTAGCTCGGGTTTGAACGCAGAATTATCGGCTAAGATTCTGCATTTAAACCCGACAAGTCTTGTAACCACTGGGCCATCACCGCTCTTGTATTATGTAATAAACTGTTATAAAATTATTCTATATGTGCCACTGAATTCTTAACGAGTGGAAAGATTCTGATAGTTTGGATAGTTTGGAATAAACCCTAAGAAACAAAAAAATAAACATAAACTGGCGTTTGGGTTACTCCCAAAACGTGCTAACTATGGGATATTAGATTACACTCGTGCATGTATTCACACGGACTGCATAACCTTGAAATAAAACCCTCAATTCTAAATATTGCTTTTATTGCTTCGTCACAGAATAACTGAGATACCCAAAGTTGATACAGGTAAGGGCACTACCCAGCCATTATAGATTTTCCTTTAAAAGAATGCAGTACTTTTTTCTTAACAGACGATCCAAAATTTAAAGATATAATGCCGTCAGTAATGAGAGTTCATTTTTATTTATATTCATGTAAAAACATTTTAGGTATGCCCATCGTAATAACTTTCGTTATGATAATAGGATTCTTTGGTTATTGGGCTTGGGGGGAAAATTGCCGTTCCCCATTTACGATACATATGCCTTCGTATTTGTAAGTATTTTAATATTAATATTGTAGCTAATTAAATTTTTAAAACACCTTCGGTGGTCTGGCCGAGGTTATTGCTGCAGCTCCCGAAGTCCTAGTTTCAAATCCTGGTTTCGGTTCATATTTAAGTTTTCTGAAGAAATTTGCATTAAGGTCTAGAAAATTGAGAGTTATATATGTTTACACTTAAATGCCTCAGGTAATATAGGTATAAAGCTGCAAGTTGGAATGCCTTTCCATCGATTTATGAGAGTTGCACATAATTGTGTGCTTTAGCTGGTTACCGTTAAGAATCTCCACCATGACTGGAATCGGACAGGAGAAAAATTATTTATTTGATTTTGAAAAAATAAATTCGCCTGTGGGAAAAACAATATATCTTTAAAATTATCTAAATATACAATATCACGTGTAAATTTAAAAGTAATTTGCGTTAAAATTATCAAAGGTACTTTCTAGATCTCTTTCTTCCTGTCGTATTGTTGTATGATGCTTGATTATAGCCTGAGTCTTAATATTAAATAATATCAACTGCATGTCCCACGTCATTTTCTCAAATATTCACATATCATGTTTCAAGATTGCTAAGTTTAAATGGTATTGCTTTTACGCGTTAGCGTTTTTAGGGTTTCGTACATCTAAAGTAAAAAAGAAACCCTTATAAGATGACTTCGGCGTAAGTTTGTCGTGTCTTGTCTGTCTAGCCGTCGAAACCCTTTTTCTCAGATCTGCGGTTCGATGAAACTTTAAGAATGTCAAATTTCTAAGTCTACGGAATCAAAAGATATGGCCGTTCACGTCTCATTTTCCAAGAATTCGCAAAGGGATTAAACCTATAGAGCACATCCCGTTAACCTAGAATCATGAAATTTGGCAATAAACAATATCTTGTAGTACAAGTGTCTGTTTGTCTATCTATGGTACGGAACCCTCATGGTGCGAATCTTGTATATGGCACAAAGTCTTGGCGTTATTACAAATTTTATTTACAGATCTCTTCTCATAATGCAAGGGTTACTAACGATAACCCTTGGGGTAACGTTTGCTGTACACTTCTGGGTCCCCTTTCGAATTATTTGGCATTACGTTGGAAGAAAACATGACACGTAAGTAACTATAGTCCCATAGTCATTAGAACTTGGATTTCGAAGAACATAGGGGTTGCCTAGTCTCTATGAGTTCTAGATTTCTGGAGGCACTGGAGCAGTATTGCTATTTGAGGGTAGGCTACTCAAACGGACTATTACTAAGACTACCACCAAGTTATATTAGTTTCTGATGTTACAGTTTTGTGAAGTTATTTGGATCTTTGTTCTATTTAAAAGGATTTTTTTATCAATGAATTTGAACGTAAAATTTTACAGACGTCGTGGATTATGGGAGCGTCTGTATCGAGCTCTACATGTGATGGTGATCGCGTGTTTGTCGATCGCTCTGCCTAATATAGTTACATGGATGAGTTTCGTAAGTGTAATATAATACTAAGAGTGAAAACCACGCTCGCATTTAAAAATCAAATCAGATATTGGCTAAACTTAATCAATGATAAAAAAATATGTAAAAAAAAGATTGACTTTTTAAGATCAAATTTTAACGTTATTTTCAAATTTAATATAAATGAATTATATGCAAAAACCTTCTGCGTCAATTTAGGTACATAATGGTCAAACCGCATCAAAATCCAAAATGTAATCTTAAAATTATTATTGAATAAAACTGATATCTAAGCCAAGTGACTTTAGTTAGGAAATGCTAAAGACAAAAATATAATTATTGCTGTTACATAACAGAAAGTTTTATATACATATTTTTGTAAGAAGCAGCTTCGCTTGCGTTTTAGGCGTTGGTCGTAGTGTGAGCCATAATAGTGTCGTACCCTATGTCCTTCTTTGGAGTCAGAGCTTGTTTTGTAGCAAATTACATCAAGTTTGGTTCAATTGTGTCGTGAAAGAGCAACAGACAGACATATACTTTCACATTTATAATATTAGTACAGACGTGTTTATTATTATTTAAATTTTATTATTAGAAAAGACTGGAGAGAAGAGATTACTGTTTATCTGCTTTCTTACAATAATTTTTTATGGCCTTTGCAGGCGGTCAGCCACTTGATTGTAAGTGGAGTATTCTTACCATGGTTACCTAGATGTTATATCTCATGTATCTGTTGTTACACTGGCTCACACGCCATTGAAACCGGAAAACAATAATACTAGGTATTGCTGCTTGGCGGTAGAATATATGAAATGTGTATGACCACCAACCCGCAGCGTTGTGGAATATGCTCCAAACCTTCTCCTCAAAGCGAGAGTACACTTGTGCTAAGGCCTCCAGTAGGAAATTTACAGGCTGCTCATTAGCAACCTCCTACCTAAACGGGCTTGCACAAAGCCTTACCACTAACTAAATTATCAAGTAAAATTATTTCAATTGTACCCGTCTACGTTTCAGCTTGGAAACTTCTTCACGGCGGTCATGGTATTTATATTCCCAGCTCTAATAGAGATACTAATCACATGTAAAGAACCCATAAATCATCGATTAAGGTAACCAGAGTTTAAAACTAACTTACGTTTAATTATTGCTATGAACACCTTACCTTAATTCTTATGTCAGAAATATTACATGGCAATACCTCTAACAACTGTATATTTCTTAAATATGTATATTTTATTTATTTAAACATTGTGTCTCTTTCTATCATCACTGATTTGATATTTGAAAGAATAAGACGCAGAATTGTTTGACTAATCACCCCAAAAACAACATTTATAAGTAGAGCTGTAAATTATTTCGCTAAATCTGTTAGAGTATAAAGACTTAACCTCGAACAATAATTTATTTTAATAAAATAAACTCATTAAATTTTGTTTTTTTTGCTGTCCCTACACTTAGTCGTCTCACGCACACTAGGACATCTTCCTAGCACGAGCGTTATTAAGTCATACTAACGAAAGACGATAATAATTTAAAGATTCGCGCGCCTTCGATTTTGAATAAATCTTTTGTATTTTCTACTCCTTAATAAATAAAATCATTTTAGCATATATAATGTTTCGATAAATATTGCAATCTCGCTTTAATGCACTTTGTTATAGGGTTCATAATTAAAAAATTGTACTTCAACTTACACCTTAATACGTTAATAATTGTCACTATTCACATTACATCTTAAAATAAATGCTAATGATAGCTTGATTGAAATTGTTACAGCGCCATCTAGTATTAATTTTATAAAAATAGCCAACTTAACAATTTACACTAAACAACATTCCATTAGACAATACTATTGGTTGCTTTCATTAAATATTTTATTACAATATATCTAGTTGTCACCTGCGGCTTTGCTCGAGTTTAAGGGGTTGGCCGTTAGGTTAGTCATTAAAAGTAACCTATGGAGTTCAAGTGCCATACCTAATTTCATCAAATTCGGTTCAGTGGTTTGAGCGTGAAAGAGCAATACACAGATAGAGTTACTTTTGTATATATAGCGTCCTGTGCCGGCTTTACAAGGGTGCAAGCTGATACTAAATATACTACAGAATGTCTTACAACCTTCACAGTTTTTCAGACAATACCCAATACAAACCGCTACGTCCCTGCGTTTTAAATCTGTAATATCTTCGAAAATATTCATTTAAATTACATGATTTAAAAGGCCATATTGATCTCTATTAAATGCACAATGTATTTAAGGTACTTAATTGGATAAGGATTAATGCTGTATTGCTTAAAATCGCTTCGAAAATAAGCCATTGTTACTAGTAAAGAATGGCTTATTTTCGACAGCGGTAAGCGACTTTGTTATATACTATGTAATAATGATGTATATATTTAAAATTATGTTTCTATTTTTGGTATTTTTTTTTATTTTCTTTTTTGCTCTAATTTATTTTTGTTTTCGCAGGTTGTTGAAGAACATAAGCCTTATGGTTTTGGGGGGCATTTTATCTGGAGGCGGTTGGGTTTTGTTCACATAAATAATGTGATAAATATATTTTTTTAATAAATTACATCGTAAACAAAATTGTCATTATTTTATTATATCTAAATATTTTTTGATAGAAGACGAAATTGCATGTAAAATTCTGACGCCACAGAGTTCTCTGGTCTTCTGCATAAAATATGAACTGAAGAAAATAACATAAGGTGGGAAGGAAAACATCGTAATCCTTCCATGAAGAGTTTCGTCTGAGACATGTCTGAAACTCTACTACATGTACCTTCTCCTCAGGGCAGTTCCTCAGCGGGACCATTTCATATTTGGGCATAAAATAAGTGAATCAGAATATTTTGTTGATTTTGAAATAAGTCGTAAAGCCTATAACATTTTTTCTTTGCTTTTTATGAAAATCACATAATCATATCAACATAATCGCTGTGTCTATTTTTGTAAAAATAAAAACAAAACTTGTAAATGAATGTAGGGAATACTCATCAGTTAGTAAAGTAGAGCGGTATAGTAAGACACAACTTAGATGTAGCATCAGCAAAATTCGTAAAACTGATCACATCCAAATTAAGTGACTTCGAAATCATCAATCTTTATTTATTTGTTATGCGAAAATGATCTTTAAGCAAACGTAATAATTTCTAATATCATATAACCTAATACATTCGCCAAATTGACGATTGATGGTTTTTTTTTAATTTTCGATGTTACATTTAAATTTTGTCGTACTATAACGTAATATACAAAATCGAATAATAAATTGTTACACTGAAGTTTAGGGACCGCACACACACACACACACACACACACAGATTAGAGAAGGCCTATACTCAACTCAAGACTTACGAGTAGTTCCTTTTATAGTACCAGAACACGTGAATCGTAATGGATTACGAATTCAAACTGTTCCAAGTTCAATCTCATGCTCGGGGATGAAGACAAACATCGCGATTTTTCTATCGGATGAAAATCTACCCCGTTTGGTCTGAAACAATCTCTAGGCCTTCGTCAATCAGGAGGGCGTTGCTCAGTAATGGGACATAAGATGCCGATGCTTTATTAGAGAAAATCCTACGTTAGTGTAACAATGCTTTATCTAAAGTGACTCTCATGAACATTTATCGAACTCGGAAAATACTTAAGCTTTGCACTCATGCCACTTTTAAATTGTTTTCTGTGTAGCATAATAACAACTAATAAACAATACCAATTTTTTTTTTATTATATCGGTATGCGGACGAGCAAATAGGTCACCTGATTATAGATAGATGATCGGTCCATAGACAATGGCGCTGTAAGAAATATTAACCATTCCTTACATCATCAATGCGCCACCAACCTCGGGAACTAAGATGTTATGTTCCTTGTGCCTGTAGTTACACTGGCTCACTCACCCTTCAAACCGGAACACAACAGTACTGAGTACTGCTTTTTACGGTAGAATATCTGATGAGTAGTTGATAGCTACTCAGACGAGCTTGCACAAAGTCCTGTCACCAAGAGTTTCTGATAATCATTTCATTTCTCAATATCTAATTATTCTCAAACATTTTTAATACATAATAAATAGCGAGAACAAATTCGTTCCAATAAAGAGCCCAGCGAACACCTCGTTTTTAAATTTGAACTATCTAGGCTGACTGGCAGAAATATGATGATAAGTCAGCACAACTCATAGACTGTAAAAAATACAAATTAAGTTAAATCTCTAATACGCCACGAATCGAGGAAACCATCCGATATATCATTCGGAATGAAACGCGGAATGAAGTCAATTGAAGCCAGTAAGTACAGTTAGTAACGCTCTTGTTGCGTTATATTGATTTATAGTTCACTTTGACAAAATGCTGAGAGATGACTTTATAAGAGATGACTGATGGTTTGAATGAGACAGAGATATCATGTTATTTGATAAAAGAGGACCGGTTTGTGAACTTCAGTACCTTAAATAATCATGACAATTTTCTCATCTGTCTGTCAAACGGTTTTTTTATTATTCTTTAAATAGGTCTTTTTATTTTGTGTAAAAATTTAAAAAACCATTATTTATTTTTTTAAATGTTTAAAATAATTGTGGAAATTCAACCAATGACCGTACTTTTTTTTTTAATGATATGAGTTGGCGGACGAACAAATGGGACACCTGATGGTAAGTGGTCACCATCGCCCATGCACAATGGCGCTGTAAGAAATATTAACCATTCCTTACATCGTCAATGTACCACCAACCTTGGGAACTGAGATGTTATTTCTCTTGTGCCTGTAGTTACACTAGCTCACTCAAACCGAAACACAACAATATTTAGTACTGCTGTTTTGCGGTAGAATATCTAATGGATGGTTCTATCCAGATGGGTTTGCACAAAGCCTTACTACCAAGAAAATATAATAAAAGCATTTATACAGGATGTTTTTTGCCATCATTTAGTTAAATACCCAAATGAAATATATTAGACGTCACGGTAGCATCGAAAGTGATCCTGTGACGCTCGCTAAAGAAATGAAGAGAGTACCACGGATTGTTTAGAGGGTATTCCGATGGCACCAGTGTACCACATACCCATACATCATGTAGGTGAAACGCGTTAAGCGTTTTTCCAATAATAAAAGTAAAGAACAGATGATCAGAATATTATATTTACAAATTCAACGTAGATACTAATTTTACACTTTAATATTTCACAAGTAACAATTCCGCGCGAACATTGTAACCGTTAAGGAGTGTTGATTGGAAACAATGAATGACACTTGTCAAATTGAGTACCAAAGAGACACTTGTTATATTGATATGCAAAATGTGCCGAGACCTAATTAAAATGAAATATTAGAAGAATACATTTCAAAACACCAATTTGGGATATTAGAATATTAGTTTATTAGTTTCGTCGTTTCGAAATTGTGAAGCGATAATTAGTTTAACAATTAAAAAATGACCTGATATATGACACGTGTATCGAGACCGAGGTCACAGCTTCTAATCCACCCAGGATCATATATATATTTCTTTAACTCAAGGCCTTCAGTTATGATTCGTTTGTCCTACCCATTTGACCTTCAAGGCTGTTGTACTTAGAAGATAAGTGGAATGAACTACCGAAAGCCTATGTCAGTAGACAGCCTGACCATAAATAAAATAAATGGTTGCTGATAGGAAAACATAAAATTTTGATTTAAGACTCGAAAATTGGTCTTAAATTCTCTAAGAATAAAGTCTATTTTAGTTTTATTATTTTCGCTATAAATTTATTTTTTGTCCACACAAGAGTCGTATAAAAAACAAGTAAAATTCTCATCCTGAATTATATCATTTATTCATATATACATCAAATATTATATCAACTAAGCCTAAAACTAACACAAACAATATTTAGCAAACACTCACAATATATTTGTAATTAAATCGACATATATTTTCGAAAATTAAGGTCACGCACCTACAAATTCAAAACGTCATAAGCGCCTAGTTTTTTCACGCAAGTATCATACATAATTGATTCAAAATACAATTTCAATAAAACAAATTTTTGAAAGCCATCAATTCAATTCGTATCTTTTTGATCTGATTGTTTCTCATCGTCTTGAAGTCGACCACAATATGCTTCAGCCACAAAAAATATAATAGACAAAAACCAACCAAAAATCAATAAAACCATACAAGCGTTAAAATTTTCTAAAGTAAGAGGCACATTCTTATGACTGGTTGCTAATTGAAATAAAAGTTTTTTATGTCTCAAATACCTCGCGTGCATTAGTTGACAAAACCCAGCTTCCACTAAAATACTTAGAATACGACTGACCGGTTGGGTCAACACAGAATTTTTCTTAAAGAACATTACTGTTGGACTATTAACAATTTTCTCAGGTAAAATTTGCAAATGTCTGACACCACTATGATCAATTAAATGTTCAACAATTATTTCTTTATTGAACGCTAATACGATATCTGACTTTCCTTCTGAAATTTTATCTAAAACCTCATAAACTTGGTCGAATTCCATAGTTTCCCAGTTATCATAAATATAATTATCATCAGCATAATAATCTCTTAAATTTCCTAGACCACCGTAAGGATATTTACCTTTTAAAACATCTTCGAAACTTGTGAAATATTCTTCGTAATCGTGTTTTTTCAGGGAACCTATTAGAGCTGCTTGGTAAGCATTTCTAATGACAAAGCTAAACCATATCCAACTGTACATAACTAACAGGAACTGTCGATTCGACGGATTTCTTAATATTGGTATTCCTAAAAACAACGCCCAGGAATAGAACAATAAGCTAAACCTTGTAGGTCCAATCTTGAGAATCTTTCGAAGTCTTTGCCATTTACTCAATTTCATTAACGAGTTAATTAAAACTATACTCACAAATGTAAAAAATAATACGATTCTTAAATCGGTTTGCAATGGATTCAAAAGTTTCTGCCAAGCTGGTTTTTGCATAGGCAGTTTTGCAGTCCAAACTATATCCATTGAGTTATATACGAAGGAAATTTGAAAATTTCCGTACTTATCAGCGGTCACAGGAAGCGAACACATCGATGCGTCAACGCGGTCGTTAAAAACGTCACCTAAAGAACCAGTCCAATTACCATTATCATATTGACCCCAATCATTTCCTCCTTGAGGTATCTTAATTTCTAACGTAGCATTTAAAGCACTAGCCACGAGTCTTAAAATATTTCCGTCGCCTCCGGAAGGTTCTAAGGTATCGTTGCTCAAATACATAAACGGTGGTTGTTCGAATGTTGATATAATGAGTGAACATTTGTTGAAATTTTTTAATTTATCTGGAAATACTGTTTTGTAACATTCATCATCAGGACAATTGCCAGAGACATCTACATTATAAGGTTCACTGCTTATACATTTCCCCGGATGAACAATATCATAAGAAAACGATACAAAATCTTCCGAACTTTCTCCTCTCATATATATAACGTTTATAATCTTAATCTTCGCCAGAGTCAAAAATATTTGTTTTTCATTACAATTATCATAATTACTTGCAGAGCATATAAAAATATATTTTCCGCTATTATCATAATTCATTTTATCAAGCCACAGTGCAGTGTCGATAATTTCGATGGAACTTTGACCAAATATCACAAATTGTGGTACAGGTATACGATTACGAGGAACGTTCTTTCCTAGTTTTATTATAACTGACTGCTTATAAATCTTTAAAAACGTTCCCAGTGCCAGTGTATATTGAACTG
This sequence comes from Vanessa atalanta, assembly GCF_905147765.1. Classification (NCBI taxonomy): domain Eukaryota; kingdom Metazoa; phylum Arthropoda; class Insecta; order Lepidoptera; family Nymphalidae; genus Vanessa; species Vanessa atalanta. Next base: position 5,011,697 of record NC_061896.1, read on the forward strand.
CATTAAAAATTACCAAAGTGACATAACGCCAATCAAAATTGTAATAAGCAATTTTTGCTGCTACTTCCCCGATCCTCTCTAAAGCGTGAGGTTCTTCTTTTAAAATTAAATTCAAACTATTATTCATTATAAATCACTGCAAAATTGTCCAAGCTGGAATACTTTTGCAAAATAAAGCTACTCAAAGCTACATCTTTATCGTCTTATATACTGGTCACACAAATCAATAACTGATTGCCACATTACGTGTTCAAAAGTAATGGTTATTACATTTTTATCGTGCCTTATTATTTTCCGCTTAACTATCACTTAGAAAATTAATTTCTATACGAGGTGTCTACGTTTTGTTTTTCTTATATAATACTTTTCAAGAATTAATAATACGAACGACGATGTCCAACCACAAAACAAAATTACATAGCAACCTGTAAAATTACTTAATTTGATTGGTTTGTCTACGTCTTCAGGTCTCTCAATATTGTTAGTATCAGTGTTATTCCTGAAGATCACATCGACCCAACCAAATTCGACTAAACGTTCAATAATTCTATTTATTGGTGGCACTAAAGGTGAAAACCTTTTGAAAAATATCACTGACGGGCAATTGATTATTTTTTGGGGTAAGATATGCAACTTTCTACCAGGTTGTTTTAGAAAGACTTTAGCTGTTGCTAGATTCATTCCTAAAACAAATTTCATACCTTCAGTCAAATTTAGCAATATCTTGTGGTACTGATTACTTTCCATATGTTTCCAATTATCGTAAACTAATGAATTATTAATATAATAATCTTTTAAAGCAGCTCCACCACCAAACGGGTATTCGGCTTGAATCGCTTGTTCTATACTCGAAAGTTGTGCCGAATATATATCAGTTTTTAATGAATTTATCAAATGAACTTGATAAAATGTTCTCATCAAAAAGCAGTACCAAATCCACATTAACACCAAATAACACAGTGACATATTTGATGGGAATAGTAAAATCGGCTGACCCATGCATATTTCCCACGACGAAAATAATACTTTATCGGGAATTCGACCAAATTTCATTTTCTTATAAACATATATACAAATATTTGTTTTAAAGATCAAAACAATAATAATCACAAGTGCGAATGAGACTAAAAAAGCTATTTGTGTATCTACTTTGAAAGGTCTTAATAGTTTATAGTAAGGCATCTCCATTTCAGGTGGATGTGTTACCCATACTAACGTCACAGTGTGATAAAAACTTGACATTTGAAAATCCTGGTTTCTCGACTGAGTAATACTTGCAGAGGTCATTGAGAAATTAGCCAAATCATAATATAAGTCGCCAAGGGAGCCGACCCAAGTTCCATTATCGTTCAGGTTTCCCCAACCATTACCATAATGCGGTGTCATTATAACCAGTGTTGCGTTGAGCGCTTCAATCAAAATACGCAACAGATCACCATCTGCGCCCGATGGTACATCATCAGTGATGTTCATGTAAGGCACTTGAATAAACGTCGAAACAACGATCGGACAGCCGTGAAGATTTTTTAATTTAATCGGAAACATATTTCCACAATATTCCCCGTTCTGTAAACAATTCTCCCAATTATCCAATTTCGTTGGAGGAGAATTTTTACAATCCTCTCCAAAATCATAGGTATAACCAATTGCACCACAGTTTGGTTCATGCTTAATAAAAACAACATTTATAACTTTATGATTCCATAACGTTTCAACTGCTTCTGTTTCATCACAGTCATTAAACTCATTTGATTGGCAGATTATCAAAAACTTGCCAATGTAATTGAATTTATGATCTTCTAGCCATTGTATTAAATAAAGGACATCCTTCATCGTTTGTCCAAATAAAACAAATTGTTTTGTTATATCTGAATATCTCGGTTTAAGGTTAACGTTGGCAACGATCGAAGTCTTGTTATATGCTTGGAGAAACGCACTTAACCCGCAAGATGCTGCAGAATTTAGTAGTACCAAAGTAACGTAATGCCATTTAAAATTGTGAAATGCTATTTTAGCAGCACTTTTTGCTAGATTCTCTATTCCGTCACAATCATTTAATTGTATATTCGTTTCTATAAAGCTATTTATCGACATTGCTTTTGTAACGTTCGTGTTAAATAACAGCAATTGAATAATAACCGTGGCTAATGTACCGATATTATCGGTTTTGGAAATCAGGGTTGGGGTGAAAATTGATTACGACAATAGCGGCGATCACTTTGTAAATTGATAAATTTTGATAATGTTCACATTTTCTTTTTTATTTGTTAATACGTAAATAGGTGAAAGATTTAATGGCGTACATTGGGGCAAGACTGAAACTAATTAATAATTTTACATGACGCATCTTAATAAGCTTCCGTAGGACCATTTAATAAAACTAACATAAAAATAACCGCCTAATTCGATCATGAAATGACATTTATCGAGTGAGATACGAAATGAGTTATTAGACAATAGAACTAATGATCTAATTTATTTCATTAAAAATAAAATAATGTAATTCAATCACTGTTACACCAGGCGATTTTTTTATAGTAAGCAAGCTTGCTGCTAGAAATTTATTATTTTTTTTTTTTTAAGGAAATCTCACTAACAGCTCATAATTAAGAAGTAAGCAGTGTTTCCCAAACCTCAAAAAACACTCTCAACCGATACTTCTACGTCTGAACTCTCTTCAGTAGAGTCGGATTAATATTTGGGATAATATGTATATTAAATTTTCACACAATTGTGAAACTGCTGACAATACAAGATTACATTTTTGATTGGTGGTATTGCTTTGTGCAAGCCCGTACAAGGTACCACCCACTCATCTTATATTCGACCGCCAATCAGCTATAACAAGGGTGATTGAGTCTGTATAACTTAAAACACAAGAGAGGTGTCTCAGTTGTCAATGTTGGTGGCGCATTGTCATAAAATAAATAAATATATTACATTATTCACCAAATTTTTAATTACATATCCCATTATCACAAATTTATAATGTTTATGATGAGTATTAATACAGGGTTGATCTGAATGTTACGTCCATTGCATCTTTGAAAAAGATCATACTGGGTAGCAAAAATGATGTCTATGATGCATAAACAAATAACTGTTAAAAAAAGGCGGGAGTTTTTGGCGGCAGACACATTGGATCTGTGATATAGTGTGATTATTTATTGATGGTTATTTGTCTTGTAGATTAATTTTTTTTTTCTTTTGATGTAGATTGATTTTTATTGTAAATTAAAGGTCATTGTCGTAGAGTTTTGCCTATTTGGTTTTTTTTCTTTTAGTAATTCCTACTTCTGGTTCTAAAAATATATATATTTTATTATAGTTTTTTTTATAATATCTTTATTGATAAACATTTATTATTAAGTAGTTTTTAAATTAAGAAGCTTCATTTGGTTCGAATGTTGATTTGTTTTTTTTTTTTATGCATGCTGTTTACACATTGTTGATGAATCAAATAAATAAATAAATTAATAATTTGAGGTTATGTTTTTTTTTTAATTTTAATATGATTATAAGCCGCAACCCTGATACTTATAAGGATTCATTTAAAAATGTAGCGATTATTACAGCAATTGTAATCAAATAGTTCGCTACGAAATTAAAAACAGTTTTTATTATACACAAAGTTATGAAATATGTACGATGTACATGCAAATTGTGTTAATTCTTTTATACTGAATACTTAGAATTATATATCCAAATATATACAATTTAAAACGTCTTTCTAAGTAAAATATGCACAGGTTTTTAAAAATATACTAAATTAGTCAAAAAGAAACAGTTTATATTTATATTGAACCAATTTTTAGTGCATAATATAGAGGAGCTTGTCTCTGATCCTTATAATAACTACAATAGTTTTCCACCTTTCTCAATAAAACATCAGTTGTGCTGTGGAAAGATCTACTTGAATTTAAAATGAGAGTATCCATCTTAATAATTTTAAAAATAATCTGGATAAATGATATTAAAAAATGTATATTTAATTTATGAGAACCGAGATGGCCCAGTGGTTAGAACGCGTGCATCTTAACTGATGAATGCGGGTTTAAACCCAGACGAAGCACCGCTGAATTTTCATATGCTTAATTTGTGTTTATAATTCATCTCGTGCTCGGCGGTGAAGGAAAACATCGTAAGTAAGCGTGTGTCTAATTTCAACGAAATTCTGCCACATGTGTATTCACCAACCCGCATTGGAGCAGCGTGGTGGAATATGCTGCAAACCTTCTTCTCAAAGGGAGAAGAGGCCTTAGCCCAGCAGTAGGAAATTTAGAGGCTGTTAATGTTCCTCAATAAAAAGGCTACCTAATGCTAAATGATTTTTCAAACTTTACTAATAATTAAATAAATTATACATGTATATAATGATGTATGATGAGAAAAAATTATTCAATGTAAAACTACTAACATTATGATACACACAGATTTAAGATAACGAACCGAAATTATGTATATTGTTTTTATCAAGCGTGCATAATAAGTACAGTCGGCAAAAAAATATGTTAACATTTTATTTTTAAGAAATTCCGATACCTGGTTGATTTGTTGTAGATGTCGTCTGTTTACAGTACATGTATCAGAAGCTACATGTCAAAATGTTGTAATCAAATTTGACCCCAAACATCGCGCTTGACTTACACCGCGTCCAATTTTTTTTTTTCAAATCCTATTATATTTAATTAAAAACGAATAAATTACGTATTTCGAATATTTAATTATTTCCACATTAATTCTTATTAGTTAAGTATAAACAAAAATTTTAACAAAAAAACTGACCTCAAATAAAACACTATTCCAAAAAAAAAAAATTTACTAAAAATTCAAAAAAAATATTTGCGTACGTTCTTCTACGACTACGTTATAGTTCTTCTACGACTTAATAATCACGAACTTACTTTTTCTACTCATTAATCTGTAGATACGATTTATGAATATACCACGCAAGGAGGTAGGTAGGTACCTACCCACTATAAATCTAACTCAACTCATACCTATGAATAACAAACAATGTTCAAAATATTTTCTTAGAATTCTCCTATTTCCTAGAAATAAAAGAAGTGAAAAATATTAGACTACTTAAAAGTCGATTTACGATAATATAGTTATAATTATTGTTAGTTTTGGAGTCGGTAATTTTGCTACATTAAGACACCTTACTGTGAGCCGTTAAGGAGTTCCATTGATCAACATATTCGACTATGAGAATTACTTGACCATAACCACGTTACGGTAGGTGATTCAAACATCGGGTTACCCTATAAAAGATTCGGCCGAGTATCGTCCATTTGCTCCTCGGAATTGAAGAGTTCCGATACTTTATCATGGATCCCATAATCAGAACCTAACCAAACTCTCACCAAAATACCCTTGAAATATATCCTTTCCAGTAAAAGAGTCATTAACATTGGTTGGCGTGATGTTGAGTTATTCGTCCGTTTCTCGTGAACATACTTTATGGAAATTTAATACTTATATTGTTTTCTTATAGGTGTCATCATCAGAACTGGACCAAATTAAAAAAAAAAAACACACGAGAAGCTAAATTCAAATAAAAAAATAATCATCAAAATCGGTTTACCCAGTCGAAAGTTATGAGGTTACAAACAAAAAAAATAAATAAATATACAAACGAATTGAGAACCTCCTCCTTTTTAAAGTCAATTTATAAATACAATTATTTCATCATTAGACGTTATCAATAATCAGAAATAACCAGAATAAATCGGATACAACTATATTTGGTCTATTTATCTATAACTAGTTTCTGCATGTGTGTGCAGGTATCTAAATCGTATTTGGCTGTTAGGTGCCCTATGTCTTGTTGACGTGACAACGTGAGTGACATATCATCATAATCCGTTGAGAAGTTGCGGTAAAGCGTGACGAACAAAATCTCTTTTGCAAATTGGTTAGGTTATTGAATCGATAACTTAATAACATCCTAATCCACTGAGTAACTGTTGCTGTTCTTTTTACTCCTGACTTATTATTCATATACTATTATTTAACATTTGACATCAAATATTAAATAATAGTAGATAATTTTTTGTAAGGTCCGCAAAATTTTAATTCAGTTTTTATTTTTTGCATTTTTGCTCTACATGACGTACTTTACATGACGTAAAAGAAGTATTTATTTTTTACAAAATAGATAGGGCAGGTACATAGGCTACCTGATTTGTAATGGTCACCACGAAGAAAGAAATATTATCCATAAGTGTTGAGTGGCTGTTGGGTTTGCACAAAGTTAAAGTAAACCTCCATGTGTATTTTATGAGAATTATAAAAAATATGTATCTATATTAATAATTTCGTGCAACTCTACCATAGATCCGATCGAAACCTATCCACAATTATTTATCGTTAATAAATAATCAAATTTTAGTCGACAACATATATCCGCAAAATTCGTATAAACAAGATATTTCGATATTAAATCCATAAAATTCAATGAAATGAAGTCCAACTGGCGGCCACGTTTGACGTTTACGGGTGCGTTCAGAAATTGTGTTTCAAATAATAATTTCGTGCAGGAGTATAGTAACAACAAAGGAAAGTTATCATTTGCTTAGTTTTCATTAGTTTACCCGAGCAAAGCCGGGTTTTTAGGTAGTGAATATATATATCTTAACAAATTTAATTATGTACTTTTTTGCCTTCCACTGTACATTACAAGGACAGCGAAGGCTGCTTGAAGCATCTTTATAATTGATACAAATGTCGCCTCTTCACATTCGAAGTCGTTTCATAGTGTCTGTGGATAAATTTGGTTTTTATTATTGATGTAATTATGGAAATGAATTCGAATCACGTGAGTTTAATACAATATTAATAATTATTATTATTTTCGAGTTCACTTTTGTGTATGCATAAATCGTTACTTTTGTGAGGAACAAGGAACTGTGAGTACTTTTGAGAGGAACAATAGAGATTTTTGTATTATTATAAAATATTCGTTAGTTACGTATTAACGCCATCGCAAAAATAAATTTCCGAATGCGTCAATATATGTATGTAGGTTACGTTAGGTTTTATATTCTTCTTATAAAAAATAACCTAAACTATATTCATGTAAGTACCAATTATTTATATTAATTATAGTATCTTTCGTGGTAAATATTTTATATTGTAACATCAAAATAATCATACTTATAAGTAAAAATACGCTAATACAGGAATTTTTAAAGTTAAAGTCTAATTTGCACGTACGACATTTTGCACCAATAGTAGTCATAATATGATATTTAAAAAAATCTTAATTAAAATATAATATATATCGCATCCTTTTCAAATACATTGACCGGAACATATTTTTAAAATTTTATGTGTAACCCTAAACATAAAGGTAACAAAAAAAAACAACTTAAAAACAACACAAAATGTTATAAAAAAAAATAATTGGGTTTTTATAAAAAGGTTTACATTCATAACAGCTAAATGAAACTCAGACAAGTACCAAATATTTCTCATGTGCTCTCTGTTAAGAACATACATATTTGTAAAAGTTAAACTATCTTTTTCAAAATAACCTTGTCTTAGATTAGATCAGTATATATAATATTCGCTGGACTCTGTTACAATAATCAGTACACAATGTAATTAGTAACCGAACAAGCGAAGCGAAGAACTAATATAAAAATAATAGTGATAATTATACAATCTCGTGCTCAGCTGTGAGAGAAAACAGTATGAGGAAACATGTCTGTGTTGGTAGAAATAAATCTATGACTCCAAAACTCCGATAACGAGGGGACGAAGTCTAGTCACGGCATGCGAAAGCAATCCCGTGACGCTCGCTGAAGAGGCGGAAAGCGTGCCGCTGATTTTTGTTAGTGGGATATTCCGGTTTACTAGGGCGCGCTAGTCGGCCTGGATACCGGCGAGTCTCACATACCAAACATCCCCAAGTTCATGTGTGGGGAAACTCGAAACGCGATTTTACAGCGAGAAAATAAAGTAGACAAAGTCTTAGTCCAGCAGTTGAATATTCGGAGACAGACAATTTACTTTTTTACTATAAATGTTGAATAATAATGATGTATCAAAATGTAAAACAACTTTATCTAATAACCAGAGCAGTCAAAGGAAAAACTTTTGATTTCATTTAGAAATGTTTTAAAAAAAATAACCTCATGTCTATCAGTTGTAGTCTCGCTGGGTTTATTGACATCACAATATTTTATTTTACTGACTAACCATGATACATACATTGCTTGTTAGCTACCAGGAACTGTAAATTATTTTTATTTTAAATATATTGTTATTTCACTGTAATTTATTCATATATTATGTTTATATCTGCCTTGTACACCCCTAACTCTTTCTATATCTGTTTCTTTCCTCTACACTAAGGCTGCCTGGAAGAGATCGCTGTTAAGCGATAAGGCCGCCTCTTGTGCATCTTTCTTAAATGTGATTCAACTTTTTGTTTACTGGTGTACAATAAAGAGAACTTGGATTTGATTAAAAGATTTGAATGAGCCAGTATAATTAATTACGTGGTACAAGAAGTGATTGTCTATTGAAAATATCAATTACTTTAGGGTCACATATTCTAAAATACATTTTTCTAAAATGAAAAAAAGTTCTGTCATTCTTTTTTTAAAGGCAAGTGGAATAGCAACCAAGGCAGTTGAAAGTAAATGGTCACCACCGCCTATAGATATTAATACTCCCTTACGTCGTCAATGCACCACCAAGCTAGGCGATTAGATGACATATCCTTTGTGTCTTTAGTTCTCTTTGAGCACAATATCAGTTGTTGTTTAGTGTTGTTTAGTAATAGAATAAGAGATGAACAAAACATGCCTAAATAAACCAAGTTAAAAATAATTTCTGCATTAATTTAATTGATTTGATAATTAATTTAACTGCATTAATTTAATAGGTTTCTAATTATATTATCCATTTGAATTAATCGAATACGAGCGTGACTAAGCAAAAACCATCCAAACATACATACGCACACATTCCCAACAATAAATACATAAAACAAATTATAAATGCTACATATTATATTGTAATCTAACATCGAACCAATTTATATGAACTTTGCTATCATTTTCAACATAGTAGCATAACAAATTGACATTCAAAAAACCAACTATCTGGATAAATGCTTAAGATTAAGATAATAAGTAACAAAAGAATACAACGAAAGATAAAAGACGAATGCTTTCTGCATTCGGATCTTGTCGTAAAATCGTTCATACGGAAAATAAATCATAGGGTACCGTCGGCGAACCGAGATGGCCGAGTGGTCAGAACGCGTGCTTAACCGATGATTGCAGGTTCAAACATAGCCAAGCACTACTGAATTTTCATGTGCTTTACGGTGGTAGCTTTACTTAAAACAGTTTGTTAAATGACGATTCAAAAGTGCTTGTAAAAGCCTACTTGAATAAAGTATATTTTGATTTGATTTGACTTAATTTGTGTTTATAATTCATCTCGTGCTCGGCGGTGAAGGAAAACATCATGAGGAAATCTGCATTTGTCTAATTTCAACGAAATTCTGCCACATGTATATCCACCAATCCGCATTGGAGCAGCGTAGTGGAATATGTCTATACCTTCTCAAAGAGAGAGAGGGCCTTAGCCCAGCAGTGGGAAATTTACAGGCTGTTAATGTACCGTAGTAGAGTCTAACAAAGGAGTCAAGTGTCATTAGGGTACAGGTTACGTTAAGACGTTCCATGTCCGCAGATCGTCGCTAACTTCACATGATAATTTTGTATAATAAATACGTAATTGCTTGGATATTACAACACTAATGACTTTTTAGTTGACTGCACACAAATAACAAAAAAAAATATCCCGCTGAGTTTCTTTCGCCGGTTCTTCTCAGGTCCGAGGTGTTAAATTCCGAACCGGTGGTAGATTTTTGTCAATCAATAAGCAAGTGTAAACACTTCTATATTGAATAAAGATTTTTGACTTTGACTTTGAAAGGCCTACTTGCAATTTATTTCGATTAAATTTAATATTATTCCTACGCAGTTAGATTACCCTTGCAAACGATTATAATCATTTTATCTTATTGATATAACCGAGATCTTTTATTACACGTTAAAAATAAATAATATTTTCTGCTCGTAATCATTAAACACATATTATGTAGATAACTATATAACTTATCATTTATCTGGTGAGTAAAAAACGTTTTAAAGGTATAATACGTTTTACTTGGTGGTAGTGGTAGGTACCACCCACTCATTAGAAATTCTACCGCCAAACAGCAGTACTCAGTATTGTTGTGTTCCGGTTTGAAGGGTGAGTGAGCCAGTGTACAGGTACAAGGGACGTAACATCTTAGTTCCCAAGGTTGGTGGCGCATTGGTGATGTAAGGATTGGTTAATATTTCTTACAACGTCATTGTCTATGGGCGGTGGTGACCACTTACCGATATCATAAAAAAAAAAGTAATAATAATAATGAACGGCATCGGATCCGTATAAAGATAGATTCGTGCGGGCTTTGTCCAAACTCGTCTGTTACCATCTATTCATCAAATTTTATTCCGCCAAACTATATATACTTAGTACTGTTGTATTCCGGTTTGAAGGGACATATCATCTCAATTTCCAAGGCTGGTAACACATTGGCGATGTAGGGTATGATTAATATTTATTACTGAATCAATGTCATCGGGCGATGGTGGCCATATACCATCAAATAACCCCTTTTCCAGGCTGCCTACCTATACCATAAAAGAAAAAGTGGTTTCTTTATTATCCACGATAGCCTAAATAAATAATAGCAGATTCAAATCCTATAGGTAACCCTATAGGTAACCTATGTTGGATAGAAAATCTACCACGTGTACCAACTATAGACGAAAGTAAATTAGGAAAAACTTTTTTCAGGACAGACAGACACAAATCAAATCATCAATTTATTCAAGTAAACTTCACAATGAAGCGTTTTTGAATCGTCGATATTTAAATACTACCACCGTTTCGGAAAGCAGCTTTCGAGCGAGAAGAAACGACATGAAACTCGCATAGTTGCTCTTTTCAAATAAACATATTTACAATGCTGATTTTCAAAATAATTAGTGACCACGTGTCCAGTCTGCCCGTGACCACGAACACTGCAAAGTGCTCGAAACGTCGGGATGTTAAAATAAAATAATTAATATACGCGATTAAATCCGTTAAAAAACTAGTTTTATTTCAATTAGTGACCCGAGCCTAAAACCAAGCCTCTTTTTTCTACTTTTTAAATATTAACAGAATAAACAATTTATACATTTTAACAATAAATATGAAATAAAAATCCGACATAAACATTTAAGTATCAACATAAAATTCACAAATAAAAATAAAACAATGTATCCATAATAATCCATAACAATAACAATAACAATAATTATTATACATTACAATGTCTTCCATCGTGATCTCATTCAAATAAACTCAAACGAAGGTATAACAATAAAAGCGAATACAAAATCAAATTACGAATAATTAATAGAATACGATTCCTGTAGTAGGAAAAGATTTTTTGTAAAAACGTCAAAAGTGCTGTCACTTTAACATCAGACACGAACTACTTTTTATTTTTCGCTCGTGACATTGGCGAAATAATCTGTGCCCTCTTGGCACTAATAAAAGCCAAAATTAAAAAAAAAAATTCTTTTCATTTTGAACTATTTGGTGTCCCGCGAAACTTCGCGTTTATTCCTATGACAGGTTTTTTTTTTGTATAATAAATATCATTTCATTATAAACAGCAAGTCACTCGTCTACATTTGGCGCCAAAATGATGAAACTTTATTTCGATTAAATATTTTAACGTCAAATAGGATACATTAGTGAAGTTAGAATTGGAGCTTGTCGATATCAATTTAGTTTATGTTTTTAATTTTTTTTTCTTATACAGCCATGATAGCACTGGTCTCTAACCGGCTTCACTATATAGAGCGCGCTCTGATTGCCTTTTGTTTTTTAACCTGAGTATTTGCTTACGTGGTATATGGTTATTGGTTACGTATGGTATATTTATACCATTCAATTTTTACCTTGGATTTTATTAGAGTCTAACTATGTGTGTGTCTGTGATGGGCTATAAAAAAGTGTATATAAATATTATATACCGTAGAAAAGTTGAATACAAATCTATACCAATATTAAAAATGCAAATGTAACTCTGTCTTTCTGTTGCTTTTTAACGGCCAAAACACTAAACCGAATACGATGAAATTTTAGTATGAAGCGAGCTTGAATTCCAAGGAGGTACATGACTACCTTTTTTGCCTAATATCTAACGAGCAACCCTACAACTCTTGAAAATAAATACGACTCGGTCATTTTTATTTTCCTTTTAATAATAATTAGTTTTTCCAGCTATCCGAGACACAGACTCAAATCGAATTTGATCCAGCATCCAAACCGCCTCCGCAACCACCGCCAGATGACGGAACTAGACGAAGATTTGTGCTCCATTCCGAGAAAGAGCCTTACGATTTCGTTGCCCACAGACAGATCGCGAAACCAACAAAGTTAGTATCATTTCGTATTATTAAATTAAAGTATATTGAAGCCTTCAAATATAGAACTTGGTCTTAACACCATGTCGTGATGGTGTAATTAAATTCTCTAACCTGTCTTGATATTCAAAATCTTCAGCTTTGTATAAAATCTAAAATGGAAAGAGATTGTTCAAATTAATCAAACAATTTTTAATAGAACACGAACAGCTGATGACGCGACTTTGGCTTCCTTAACGTGTATACACTGCTATTAGTTTTATGTGTATTGTTCTAATAGTTTCTTTGCAAGACAATGCAAGTAAATTGTCTCATTGTTCATCTACACGTTTTCAAAACGGTTTTCACGTGTTACGTATAAAAATCCTAAGCCTTCCTAGGAGTTCAAGCTTGCTTTATGCCAAATTTCAACAAATTCGGTCAGTAGTTTGATCGTGTAAGAGCAACAGACAGACAGACAGTCAGAGTTCCTTTCGCATTTATAATATTAGTATAGATTAACATTGCAGACTTAAATAAGTATATACACACCATTATTAATAATACATGACACTACCAAACATCTGAACAATAATACAAACTACAATAACAAAACAACAATAATGAAACTAGTAAAATATGCAAATGAAAACTGTTAATATAGGTATTTGGATTTCCTTAGTCTAAGTACCTACATATATATTAATTTAAATTTGTAATTATATCATTGAACACTAGTCAGATAATCACATCTATATAATTCACTTCAATGCGGTTTTCATCCGATACATAATCTTCTAAATCCTAATCATGTTTTCCTTTACGATTGAACATGAGATTAATAATTTCGAGTATAAACACAATTTTAACATAAGGAAAATCAAGTGGTGCTTGTTTTTAGAACCCGTAATATTTCATTACTATCCAAGAAGAATAGGATCCTTTACAAATGTACAAACGGCATTCTTAGCCACAAATCCTTGGCATGTCCGTCACTAATCGGAAATCACCAAGGTTCAAAGATTAATTTATATTTCAACGATTCAAATAAATATTTACTTTCTATTTCAGTACATTAGAGTCCACTGGACATTTAATAAAGGGCTGCCTAGGGGGTGGCATACTCGGCATACACGAGGCATACATGAAGTGTGGCATTTGGACATCGTTATTTATCACTATTATATTTGGAGTCTACATCGCGTACTGTGTAAATGTAAGTAAATATTATTTTTTTAAACGCAAATCATTTAAAATTGAAAGTTTAATTAATGCCTCGATGGTGTAGTATATATATATTTTTTATGTAATGGACGGTCAAATGGCCCACCTGATGTTATGTGGTCACCACCGCCCATAGACATTGGCGCTGTAAAAAAATATTTACCATTCCTTACATCACCGATACGCCACCAACCTTGGGAACTAAGATGTTATGTCCCTTGTGCCTGTAGTTACACTGACTCACTCACTCTTCAAACCGGAACACAACAATACTAAGTATTGTTGTTTTGCGGCAGAATAACTTATGAGTGGGTGGTACATACCAGATGGGCATGCACAAAACGCTACCACCAAGTAAAATCTGTGGAGTGGCTAGCTTATGTAAGAATCATTAAAACTCAGTCTCGCTTGTCTTTATGAGATAAAAAAGTGAGCAAGGCTTAAGAACGCAGATTCCTTCATCATAATTAAAATCACAAAAAAATATTGCCATTCAACATTTTAAATACAAAGATGTGTATGTGTACTTTCCAAACAAAAAAAGGATTTCCCAAATCTGTTCATTAATGAGTTCTGTTGTAACAAATATAAAAACAATTATAAGTTATAACCATCCAATTTAAACCATCCTATCAAGCGCTCATAAAATAAAACATTGTACACACGTAAAGCTTAATAACTCCTACTTGGGGCAAGGTATCCGTTTCAATAATAAAATTCCGCAGATATTGCATATTGTTCGATACAAGATTATATAGATGATAAAAAAGCGTGCAGCTAATACTTGTTGACTTCCAGGCAGGATATTATAACCTAACTTAACTTTGTATTTTAAATGTTGAAAAAGAGGCACTACTGTGTTGCTGGCCGGTTCTTCTCGGCAGAATCTACATTCCGAACCTGTGCTAGCTTCACTTAATATCGTGTGTAAAATGACGATTCAAAAGTGCTTGTAAAAGCCTACATGAATAAAAGATATATTGATTTCGATATATATAAAAGTAATGATGCAACTAGCATGATGCAAATACAAAATTTCCGGGAGATAATAAAAATTTTGTATTCCCCTCATCCTTATACAACCAAGTAAGCGTATTGCGTTACTAACCGAAGCTTCGTATTACCACATATTTAAATCCAGCTAACGTTAACTATGTAATATACGCAGAAATATTTGAATTTCATTAAAAAAAGGATTAATTTTAATTTATTAAATCCTCCTTGGTGGACAATATTTAAATTTCGACTCTTGTTCCTAGAATGAACTGTGAAATTCCTTTTTTTTTTAAGTTAAATTACAAAGATTCAATATCAGTGTTATTTTATGGAGTTATGTTATTTCTTCCTATAAAAGAAAATCTTAGATGGCGTGTAATATGGTATTATCTAAAAATATTATAAATGCTATGAGATGTTCTCATACGAATCGTGTAAACACTTCAAGACACTTATTTAGTTATCAAACTAGAAGTGAGATAATAACAAATTAATTGGAGATGTTTATCGAACGAACTTAAATATGTTTGTTTAATAAACGTCAATCGATAATGACATTTGCTATTTTTAAATACAAATCATTCGCCGAATTGAAAGCTCTTTAAGGAAGAGTGATACGATTAATCTTGCATTTTATATGTAAATTAATAGTTCATAATCTATCTTGAGATCGATGGTGAAGGAAAACATTTCGACTAATAACGAAATCTCGAGATTTTTTTGAAACAATAATTTTACGCGTTCCACAGTAAACTGGCAGAAATTGTCACGTAAGGGAAAGGCGTTTTCCCCCCTCCCCCCTCCAAGCGAACTTTCCCACTCCTCGGTTATTTATTTATTTATATTTTATTTACTCCTTGGTTATTTCGGTTATCTCTTTGGTTCTTTCTATTGTGAATGCTTTTGTTTAATTATTTTTTTTTAACTTATTATGTAATTGTTATTATTCACGCGGTATTTTCAATAACAATTAATTTCTTGTTATTTAATTATTCTGAATAATTTATTACATTACGTCTGCTATTTAATAAATAATATATCGTAACAGCACCTTCGTTCCAAACGATCTGAAGACACCTCTCATTATTCTTATATGGTATTTTTTCTCGTCCTTTCGATAGGGATCTCTGAAACTCTTTTTATTTCCTTTGAATAGTCACTTCACATCCGTGCTAACCTGCTACAACGACTTATACCCCGCGGACAGCGAATAACTATGATAATGTTAATCTTTTCTTGTTTTCTAGCTACTCGTAAAGTCAGCACAGACGTTGTACAAAAGGCTACATCTACCACAGATGTCGTATCCAGATCTCGCAGAAGCTTCCCTAGAAGTTGGACCCTTTCCTAGTTTGAAAAAGTACAGCAAATGGTTCAGGTAAATTGTTTTATAACTATGTAACTAGCCGTTGTTTTGTATATATAACAGAGTGGTTAAAAACATTGAAAAAATTGGAATGTACCAATTAAAATCCAGCGATACACCTCTTTGTCATTGGATGTCGTCTAAGATCGTTAGTTTACGCACCACGACCGACATCATAGCTAGGAAATATAATATTAAATACTCATTAACACTATCATTTCTAATCTTTGTTTATTCATTTCAATTATAAATGCAAACATTACAATTATTATGATTTAATTGAATATAAAATATAGATAATATTAGATACTTAATTATTTAGAAATATCTCAATTGTAAATTATTATCTTCAATATTGAAATTGGATAATCATTTTGAAATATTACGTTATAGTCGATTAATTATTTAATGTATTTTGTTAACACAGATACGCAGTGGATTTAACGATATGCATCGATCTCTTCGGCGCTTGCTGCGTATACCAGATAATAATAGCAAAGACCATCAAAGAAGTCGTGGAAAGTACAACAGATGTCCCCGTGGGTGACCAGAACACATTGAGACTCTACATACTGACTCTACTCATTCCAGTTCTACTTCTCTGTATGATAACAACGCTGAAGTATCTAGCGCCATTTTCTCTATTGGCGGATGCGTTTATAGGTAAAGATATAGTTTCAAAGTTAGTAATCACATGTATCTTTTTACTATGTTACAAAGTATCGTTGATCTCTAGATCTCGACAACGAGAAATATAAAGGAGCTCCTCTAATTGTCTTTTAACTGAAACTGGAACACAACAGTACATTATACCAACACAAAGCCCTAACACCGCTTTTTTATACCTTAGTAACTGGCGCAACGACCCCTGTGTGGGGGGGGACTATTAAGTAGATATTAGGCACTCTTTGTCCTATTCTGTATCTGTGACGTTTATGTACAATTTCATGAAGATCAATTGAATACTCAAGGTATTATAGCATTAAATATTTACAAAGTCACTTGTATAATATTAATTCAGATACGATTAATATGACAATATAAAATGTACATCTATATACGCTTTACATAGAGTTCAGTTTACATAAAACTGGATGAATTGACATAAAAAATCGCCACAGATTCTTAAAAGAAAAAATGTCCCAGGCTGTTAATTTCGAAAATTAACTCTATTATTCTTGATTTTCCAGTGGCCTGTGTTGTCGCTACAGTTGTTTATGGCTACCAAAAAGCACCGCCCTTGTCTTCTGTACCAGCGTGGAAGGACGCAATTGGATTCTTTGAATTCTGCGGCATCGTTATCTTTAGTATGGAGGGCGTTGGAGTTTCTCTACCAATTGAGAATAACATGAAGGACCCAACAAAGTTTCCTTTAATATTATGTTCTGGTATGTGTTATCTTGTTCTTATAATTTTATAAGTCGATATACCTATAAATAAAACGCGCGTATTTTAGCACTTCTAAGGAGCTAATTTCAATTCATTGGTTCACTGCTAGATGGATAGCACCCAAATATTTGATGTGGTGCAGCAGGTTACTTCTCAAATGATTCCATTAAAAATGCAGTACTGCTTTATCAGATCGATTCATAAAAACGATGCAACAATTTCAAAAAATAGTATAAATAATATAAATATATTTGATAACTTAAATGTAATATAGAAACTTATAACAACAATAATGACTCAAAAAATACCAATTTCGATCAAGTCTCTATAAAAAATTATTTGCATACTGCAATGTAGTTAAGATCCTTGATGATTCATAGTTCGTGTTTATAAAGTTTTGTTTGTACATATTGCTATATCCGTTTGTTATGTCAAGTACGAGGAACATATCAATTTAGATCACTACACGATATAAGGATTAGGCGGTACACCTTAGCAAACATTCGTCTGTAACTAGCTGAACTGTACCAATATAATTTATCTTGTTGCAGGAATGGTCGTAGTTGTTTCTTTTCTAATGTTGGTGGGATTCTTTGGATATTGGGGTTTTGGAGAAAATTCAATTTCACCCGTAACGTTAAACTTTCCCACTACAACGTAAGTTATTTTTTTAAATGCCATACTAAACATTTGGTGAGCCCTTTCCTGATCAATATCGGACACGACATTCTCCAATGAGATTACCAACTATATGGGAGATATGATTGTGCTGGTAAGATATTCTATCATAGTCTGATGACGATCGCGTAATCAGAGAATAGAGAGCCTTAAAAACACCACCAGCTTCCTGTTCCCAGTCTGAAAATTATCATAAGATTAAAATTGAAATGAACATGAAATAACATGGCACTTTATTAACTAGTTTTACGAGTGGTTTCATTGGAAAAACGCTCATATGTGTTTCCTCCACATGAAGAAATCGCCGGTACTTATAAAGCCTGGTACGCCACAGCACAACGGAATACCCAATAAATAAAAAGTGGTACCCACTCCAGACTCCATCTCTTAGAGGTGCATCACGAGATCGCTTGTGCATGCTGTTATGCTTCCTGTACCTAGGATGAACAACTTATTTAATGGGTCTACTGCTTCAAATGCTGTAGTAATACTGAACTTATTTTAATCACAATAAATAGTCCTTTAGAATCGAAATTTCAAGAATGTTGTCAAATTATACTTCAATGAAAGAACGTCAAAAATAAGCGCGCGAAGCTGCGGCTATAAGCTAGTTCTAAATAAAACATCACACAATACATACAGCAAAGTTATATTGTATTCGATTTTCCTCAGATTTCCAACTATCCTCAAATGTTTGATGGGCGTGATGATATTCATAACGTTCGCTCTGAACTTCTGGGCACCTTTCAACCTGGTCTGGTTCTACGTGTCCAAGAAACACGATCCAAGTAGACACTGGTTGTGGGAAAGAATTTACAGAGCCACGTTCGTTGTAATGATAACAGCTATTGCGATTGCATTTCCCAATATTGGGAATCTAATGGGTCTGGTAAGTTTATTATATAATTAATAATAGTTAATATTAGTAATGGCAACACTACTGTACAAATCATTGCAATTTGTTTCAAAGACAAAATCTTCATTAAAAAATTTAGCCATCTTCCTTTAAAATTGTGATATGAATCCCAATAAATATTGAATGATTGTCTTTTTAATAAAAATATTGCCTAATATTGCCTGGCCTGGCCTGTATTTGTATCTATTGAATCCAATTTCATATGCAATAAGTCGACTTGTAATATGCCAATATGCCAACACGCTTTCACAATTAAATTACTGAGCCGAATTTGATGCAATTCATATTAAATGAAACAAGCTTGAACCCCATCGAAGGACATAGACGAATTTTATACACGTTAAACCTTCAACCGTATTAATATTTACATTATGTGAAGTTTTCTACAATTCCGTTCACAGTAGTATTATATCAGAAGGAACAAATTTTATTACTTTATTGATTTATTGTATTGTTTCAGTTGGGTGCATTTTGTTTATCGAATATGGGATTCATATTCCCTGCTCTGATAGATTTGCTCGTAATATGGGAGAGTCCTGGTCTAGGAAAATGGAAATGGCGTCTGTGGGTTAATGTTCTTGTTATTTTGTTGGGGATATTATTATTTGTAGCTGGAACTTATTCTAATGTTAAAGGTTTAATAGTCAATTTGTAAATAAATATAGTGTTTATATATATATATATTTTTTCTGAATTGGCCGAATAATTCATGCCTCTGGTTAAAATAATGCCGTTTAGTAAAGTGGCGGGGCGTTTCTTTAAATGGATAATTTTACCAATTAGCTGCGACATATACACAGGCTGAATATCTTTGCTAGTAAATCGTATATAATATACAGGACCGGATCTAGTCAACCCATCAACCCATTCAATTAATTTAATTTAAGTCTACGTTCATATATCTCTTAGATGGGCCCCTAAGTAGTAATAGCCCAGGACCCCCTAAACTTACGGTCCGGCCCTGATAATATTAGCAGCCCGTAAATGTCCCACTGCTGGGATAAAGGCCTCCTCTCCCTTTGAGGAGAAGGTTTGGAGCATATTCCACCACGCTGCTCCAATGCGGGTTGGCGGAATACACATGTGGCAGAATTTCGTTGAAATTAGACACATGCAGGTTTCCTCACGACGTTTTCCTTCACCGCCGAGCACGAGATGAATTATAAACACAAATTAAGCACATGAAATTTCAGTGGTGCCTGCCTGGGTTTGAACCCGAAATCATCGGTTAAGATGCACGCGTTCTAGCCACTGGGCCATCTCGGCTCTTATAATATACAAATATTAAATAAATACTTGATTCGTGAATTCATAACAAATTCATGCACCAACTATTTTATAAATGGAATTTATTTATTTCCTTACTAATCATCATTAATAATAAAATCATTAAATCGGTATTTTAATTTTATTTCAACAAACAAACCTCCAGTTGTTACGAATTTAAAGATTTTAATAAATTAAAAAAAAACAAATACTTTATGTAGTTAATAATAAAAAATAATAATTTTTCGAATGAATTGAAGTCTAAATAATGGAATGAAATAATATAACACATTTACAAATAAATAATTTATTTCAAAACAAACGTTGATTATTATCTCTCGTGTATTATGACAAATAGAACTCTATTACAATAGAAATAAATCACTATTTACATTGATCATACACAATTAAATCAAGGCTTCACACTTTCTCGCTCTAACATAATCGCCATTGTGTTTCTGTCTCTCTCACACACGAAAGGCGCAAGGGGGTCAAGGAAAACTGACATAAGTCAGCTCTGCCTCATCGTAAGTTCCAATGATTTCGGTTTAACTGATGTTATATCTTGTAACACGCATACAGTGAATGATAATTTCTACTTAGATAGAAGTGTATTTTAGTTTATATTGAACGTACAATCTCACAATTATTTTAAAGGTAACGTCTACACATGACCTTGAACTGTTTATATAGGGGATGTACTAAAGTTGAAGCGCTTATTTCCACACAACACCCAAACATACGTTTCTTTAATCACTCCATTAGTATAAAAAATTATCCAATGATATAGTTTACAATCGTTCTAAATTCAAAATTTATTACTAGAACTAGAATAAATAACTACATTGTTTTAGAATAATTAGGACACTCTGTATCACTGTTCCATAATTTAGTGAAATATACAGAAAAACCATATAAATATCCACTAAAATAAATTACATTGTTACTAAAATTTATTTCAACTTACAATAATAAAATAAAACATTTATAAGTAGTTAGAACTTATTTACAATTCTTAAAAAATGAAAAAAAAAACCATTTATACTCTGTATAACATTTTGATAGACCATAAAGAATAAAAGAAAAATGAACACTGAAAATAATGGTAGATGATAAAATTATAACTAATTATAAATACATATTCTACTAATTTTCTCTTATAGCTTTTCCTGTTCATTTATTACCAGAATAAACGTCACTTATTGGCCAATATCACCAATGAACCAACACGTTGGTAGCCCTTTTGACATTGGTTGCGACGAAACGTGGTCTTATTATTTTATCAATGAATCCAGTCATCTTAG
Organism: Vanessa atalanta; assembly: GCF_905147765.1. Taxonomy (NCBI): domain Eukaryota; kingdom Metazoa; phylum Arthropoda; class Insecta; order Lepidoptera; family Nymphalidae; genus Vanessa; species Vanessa atalanta. The sequence continues at coordinate 5,033,315 of NC_061896.1, forward strand.
CGTTATGCATACCCAGTTTATAAATGATTAATACATTTTATTGCCAGTAATTAAAACTATTTTTTATTTCTAAGACAATCTTTGAAACAAAATATATTTTTTTTTTTTGTCTCAGTGTAATTTGTGACTAGCACAATTGTAACTATTTTTTTTGAGTATTGTCAATTATTGCAACTAGTTTACGGTATCACACATTACAAATATTTTATCTAATGTTCTTTCTATAAGGATAATAATCTTTAGTCTATTCACCTTGTCTATGAATTATGGATTTATAGACGTATTTAATCATATATATTTACACATATAATTGAAAATGCTTCTTGCACACTTTAAGCGATCCTTTTTTTGGTTTAATAAGGGTATAGGAGCTGCTACCCGGTTTGCTTGGCAATTATTAAAAAAGGTGGAGGAATATCAACAAAATTCAAAAAATTAATAATGTATAACCAAATATGGACGACTTCGCGTCAATTTATCAGTCTCATACCGATACGTAAAAAGGAAAAAATAAAGTAATTTTATATCTATAGATTAAAAAATCAAATATAAGAAAATGAATATATAATAATTATAATGTATACGTAATTTGTTTTTAAACGAATGCTGTAATTACCAAGAAAAATGGAATCACAATCGCAAAGTGGATTAAAAATAAAATACATAAACGTATTGTGGAATGGAACGTAAGCGCAGGGGTATCAAGATGTATTGAGGGGAGGGGAGAAGGTTGGTGTCATTATAATGATAAAAAAGAACTAAAAGACGATATTTGTATACAATAAAACTACTTTACTTTTGCTGAATATCGCCATTTTTTACAATTCGACATTTAGGTAATAAATAAAAACATTATGTATATGATTAGATATATAGATCAGCCAAGTAATTATTCAAGTTATCTTCAAACAGTTCTAATGTACGGATTAGTTGTTTGAATGTGTGATACACTTATGACAGTATGGTTTGATCCCAATAATTTGATAAAAAAAATCTTCAATGTGCGCCATTAAAATAAACTTCTTATATAACAAACTCCAACCCATCTTATTACTCGTAACGTACAAATCCTCTATACAATGTATAGAATAATTATATTTACATTGTATACAATTATACATTTAGAAAATCGTTCATTATAAATTAATTAATACACGAAACACAGCCGAAATATTTATTTAATTTACATTATAATTTTAAAACTAGTGGCTTAATATTGTGTTAAATATTAAAGTAGATTAAATGATTAATCTATAATTTCTATTACATCTAACCATTTAACGGGAAGACTCCGAGTCCCGTATGTGTCCCTTTAGATCATGTGCATACCGTATTTGCCCCGAATGTGCCCCATTGTTTTATAACATGCACATGTTTGATTGGAAATGTAGTTTTAATTGTATCATTTTTTTTCTTCTTGGAAAATCTTGGATCAAAGATATCTATAGCAACGAGAAGACATTATTTTTGTAATGTGTAACTGAAAAATCTACTAAACCAATAAACGTAAAACTTATAGTAGAAGATGAAGCGCGTTTCGGTGAAGGACTTAATATACATTTTTAAATTTTGCCTTTAGATGTGACGAATGCTTATATTTTCATAATAGACATCGTTTCAATTTACGTAATTATTGTAAGAAATTAGTCTTGAACATTTTTAAAGTATTAATTTTATAGATTTTTAATACAGTCCAAGAACAATCAACTTATTGGACTGAACTTATCGTGTATGAAGTAAATACGCCTAAAAGCTCACAAGGGATAGTACATAACATCAGTGTATTTGGTTATATGCGATAAACGGTATCCCAAATGGTACGTATTATTTGGATAAGATTTTCACCCGATCAAATACCGTAAGTGTCCGTCAATTATATATAGATTGTGAGGATATAGGACATTTTACAATACCAGTTTATGATTTAAAAAAAAAACTATAAAGAACAATAACTACATGTATGTAATATATTTAATTATACAGGCAAAGACAAGTTTTTAGTTTTATTTGGTAGCCATTGACGGGATTTAGTATCAGCTTTAATTATTTATATGCCTAGATAGACTGTCAAAGTAGAGAAGGCGCCAAAAAAAACAGTGACCAACAGTTGGCTGAGGATACGCACACTAGTAAAATAATATTAAATTTGTTAAGTATCAAGCATATCTGTCACGCACACCAAGATAACAAATTTGACTCCTTTGCTTTAGTTCTTTTGTAGTACGACATTCATATCTAGATACATAAATAACCAATCACCAAGAGAAAAAGAGATAGGAATAGAAAAAATAACAGACGTCGTTACGAACCGTTATTTTTATATTCATAAATAAAATATTAACCGTTCTGTTCCTCTTCCAAATTCAAACTCGGCCCCGTATCCAATATGGCTTCCGCGCTCGGTATAACGATGACATCCCTCACGTTATTGGCGCAAGCTATGTCGCAGACTCCACTCTTATTATTATCGCACGTATCACATGAAACATCGACATCTTCGATTTCAACGCTGACTTTCCTCTCCATGTACTTAGCTATATCTATTTCATTCTTAGGAAAATCGTAACTCTTCTTACTTGAATTCGAACAGAAGTCCGTTATTTCTGAGCATATCCTTTTAACGTTATCGTCGAGACACGTCGTACACGTTACTTCGTCGTCGTTATTGCTTGATATCCTTACTAACTTCTCGTCCGCTATGTCGTCGTCGCCCAGTGTGAACTGCACTTTATTTTCTGTCAAATGTTCCGTTAATTTCGCTATTTCTGAGTCAGAATTGTGTGGTTTTAGACTTTGCGAACATTCCGATTTCGTTAACTTCATATTGTATATGTTCGATTCGCTTCCCATTATCGACATCGTTGAATCGTTTAACGATAAATCCTGGAATATCATACGTCAAATTTTATCTACCAATCAAATACTCAAATGTTAATTTAGAATCTCGTAAAGATTTTTCTTGTGACAACATTAGGTGATACACTACCCTACATCATATATCTGATAGTGTTGCCACTCATAAAAATATTTTTCAAAATAAACTATTAGAAATATATAATTAATATAGTTATTCTTAAAAAATAAATGTGACTGCCAATTTTGTCATTTTCTTTTATGAGTGTATTTGATAGTTATTTATTTATGTAAATATAAGTTGTGCTTATTATTATTAAAAACACCAACTCACCTGATCTTCGTGATAACTTCCAACACTTCTAGAATGCTTATGTCTCTTGATGTTCACCGTCTTCTGTGGTGTATGACTATCGACTGATTCCTGTTAATATTAAAATTAAATAAATCACTTATTGACTAATTTAAAATGTAAAATAATGAATAGCTTTAATTATACCAACTTACTAATGCGCCTCAAAAGTTTTTGTCCTACCCGGACCATGTTTTCAGTTGTATTCGGTTCCCGTGGAACCCTAATTCTTTATAAAGTGTGAAAGTAGCCTAAATTGCTCCCAACAATATCCATCAGTGAAAATCTTATCAAAATCGGTTCAGCCATTTCGTAGATTAACCGGAACAAACAGACAGGCAGACGAAAATACAATTGTTTTGTTCGAGTATCATGTATTCATAGATATTAACATTACTGCAATTTTATTTATTGATATAATTATACAAAGAAGTCAACGATGGTGATCATCTCTTCCCGACTGATTTCGAAGCCGATGACCAATCAGAAGGAAGAATAGCGAACTGCGCAGGACACTGCACTGTACTCTCTATTCCCTGACTCTCATTGTCCGATTGGGCGGCAATTCCGATACGAAGGGAAAGAGTTCCGGCGCAGGACGAACTTGCTTTACGTGCGCACCGAGGCGCGGGAGCGTACACACTTGCAACTTCCAAACTCCGGAAACCAAAGCTCAAATTAATCTTATTTACTTACTCAACATTTATTTAATGGGTAATTAACGAAATCTAATCGTTATTATTATCGTTATACGGTTTAAATTATCTTATTTAAATAATACACTTAATTGCATGAGATTTACCTTAAATCTATTAAATTGTCTATATTTCCTCTCAGACGGCACCAGACTTCGTAGCGACTGTGTCCTTGGACAGAGACTGTCAGCTAGCCAGCGATATGTACCGAATAACTTTGATGTGTCCGTTCTGTAAAAAGTAACTATTAAAAAACGAGAGGTGACGTGTAGCACCTGGTCGGCACGAAGTTGCTTCCTCTCTTCCTCATTTATTAACAGGAACAATGAAATAAATTAACAACCTTTACACTACATTACATTACATTAGCAGCCTGCAAATTTTCACACTACTGGGCTAAGGCAGAATTTCGTTGAAATTAGACACATGCAGGTTTCCTTACGATGTTTTCCTTCACCGCCGAGCACGTGATGAATTATAAAATGCAATTAAGCACATGAACATTTATACAATGTTTAAAATAATTAAATGACAAATAAATATATTATTAAAAAACCTGTGTGACAAAATAATAGTTTAAATAAAAACTGTATATAATATAAAAGATATAGAAATTAAGGGCAAGGTCGCCTGGAAGGAGCGTAGGGTTTTTCCTCACGTAACGATTTCTGCCAGTTCACTCTATTGCAAGCGTATTGCGTAGAAGAACTTCGTTCCAATAATTGAAACAGTGTTTTCAAGCGTAAAAAGTTACACTTCTATTTGTTGCAATAATATATAATGTTTTATATATACATATGTATATACTAAAAGAAAGAAATCAGTATAGTAAACGAGGTGAGATATTTTAAATATTCAGTCAGGATATTTTTATAATTCACAATGTCCATAAAGTTACAAAAGTTACAAATAGTAATAATTGCTATAAAACAACTATAACGCATGACATTACTAGGTGGTAGGTCTTTGTGCAAACTCGTCTGGGTAGGTACCACCTACTAGTCAAATTATCTACCGCCAAAAAGCAGGTTTAAAAGGCCAGTTTTGTTTAAGAGTGTGCCAGTGCAAGTACTCGGACAGAGGACAGACCATCTTAGCTCCAAAAATGTAAGCAATTATTAATATCTCTGACAACGCTTATGTCATAGACATTAGGCACAATGGTGGCTCATTTACTCGCCTAATTACCCGATTAAAACATTGTTAACAATTATTATAAAATTTAGTTATAAAATAGTTAAGTTTTTCAAATATAATTTAGACAAACTTACAGATTACTCGGCGTGGTCAACAAACGCTGTAAGTTAGACAGCGTCGGCCTCATGTCGTGCACCGTCAACCCGCGACCCCAGAGCAGCTGGGCGATGCACTTGTTCAGGAGAAACATCGCGTAACGAAACAGAGTTATATCTCCGCCCCTTGCGAACAACGGTATACTGAAAAAGTGTAAATATTATTTTAAATTAAAAATCAGCCTGTACATGATTTACTTGTAAAGAAAACATGCTGTATAATGTATTAAGATAAGTGTGTTATAACAAATCAGTATAGTGATTTAATTAAGTTAGAATTGGTAAAATATTAAGCCTATCTCTTGGAAACATTAGGTTTTTAAGCAATTTCGACATACAATTCGATTTGGTACTAGACGTGTACCCGTTGGTCATGTATTCAAAAGTGATTTTTATGAGCCCTCTTGAATTAAAATATTTTGATTTTGTATGGATTCTCTTTATTTTTAAAAGTTAAAGAAATATGGGAGTCGTTATTTCAGCTTTTGCTTGTGGCTAAAGACAGCTATTACAGCGGTTTCCCAAAGGGTTTTCCCTTCGATAGTCCATACAAAATCAAAATATTTTACATTCAAGAAGGCTCATTAAATCACTTTTGATTCGTCATGTTACAGGGTTGATTTGAATGTAAAGGTGCTTTACTTTACTGTACTTATACGGTACTTTCATGCTAAATCTCACTCTCTTAGGAGATGAATTATGAAAAATCCTCTCTTAGCTCTCATCTAGGTTTCATAAAGAATTCCTGTGCAAAATTTCAACCTGTTAGACCCATGATTTTGGCCTAAGCAGTTATGTGCCCATAAAATCATATCGGTATCTAATTCCTTCAACGCTGAATACGAAATGAATTATAAACATAAGTTAGGCACATAAAAACTCAATAGAGCTTGGATTATGATTTAAGGGCTGTCGCGACTGACCTTTGCTTAAGTAAAGAAAAAAATGTTAAAACAAATTACTTACTTTGGATCCGGTAAATCCGGTGTGATGTCTAATATCTTACTCGCTGAACCGAGTAACGTGATCTTGTAGCGTAGAGGCTGATTCAATATGGCCGCTGTTAGTGACGTCGCCTGAGCTACAAAACCGGCTGCGACAGAATCTGTGACCGGATTCGAAGCTCGAGGGTTCTCATCACCACAAATCGGTAGGGGCACGTCACATATCGACCAATTTGTTGCGTCTTGCTGTAAAAATAAAAAAATAAAATTGTCTGTAAAGTCGATTTACGGACGATAATTTTACGTAATAACTAGGGATGGGATGAAATTCGTGTAATATTCGATTTAACCGGAATTCGATTCAAATACAGAATATTCGGTGTAAGAAAAAGTAAAATAAAATACCTAAATTAATCTATCATAACTGTAAACTAAAACTAGGCCTTTATATTTATCCTTCTTTTTCTTCATATACTCAACTTCAACTTACTATGTGATCTCGAAAAATAAATTACTTGCCCAGACTAAATAACATATCAGCTGTTACGAGTTTGTATGGAGAAGAGAAATATAATAAAAAAAAAAAGAAAAATAATTTCTACCACATTGTAACTTAAGATTTACTTGTACTTCAAAACCGAAGTTCGGTAGATTTTTTTTATTTTCCCCGAATGGTCGGCCGAATTTCGTATTCGGTTCACATTCGGCCCATCTCGAGTGATAACGTACTGCTCGGAGTGGAAAAGAGATAGAGATGCGTCACAAGCCGAACGCTTAGGCCGTTCGTGCCTCTCTATCGCTCGTTCCGCGCTCTCGCTCGCACGCCCGAATCAGGCGGAACGTTACAATGAGTCATGCTTTTCCGTGCGTGCAGACGGCGTTCATAGATTTATAAGACGTTATCACGTCACAACATGCAGGTTATATAAGTAGGTCCGACTTCGCCCTCGATATAAAGTTTTTTTGTTTTTTTTTTCTCGGTGGAAAAATACATTATGCGTTTCCTCCACGTGAAGTGTGGCGGTATGTGGGACTCGCCGGTGCCCAGGACGCCTAATGCGCCTTAGTACACCGGAATACCCGCAAAAAAGCAGCGGTACCATCTCCGCCTCTTAGGAGTGCGTGGCACCCTGGAATAATGTTGTTTACCAGTGTAAACTTTATTATAACACATACAAACAAATCTCAATCATTTATAATATTATTTATTTCATCATCATCAGTTAAGACGTTAAATCATTACAAACAAACTCAATTTCGCATTTATAATTTTATTAGGACGCAAGATTTTAAATTAAATCTAGATATCCTGCTTGAATAAATTTCATCTAAATATATATTTTTATCGTCTCTATATTGTATAGGTTATCCAGTTCGAACTTGTCGTAACTAGAATAACCGGATTGAAGTTGTTCTAATGTGAACAACTCACTAGAAAGCTTGACATAAAAATAAACACCAATAAAATATTCGAATATGTATAATCTAAAGACTGCACATTTAGTGAGGCGCGGCATAAATAATTGAAATAAAGTACTAAATATAAAATCATAAGTATATCCCTTACATACGTAAGGGATATACTCAAAAACTACCAAACAGATTTTTAAAAGGCTTTCAATAATGGACGGAGTGATTCATAAGAAAGGTTTAGGTGTATCATGAGGGTTGTGTAAGTTGTCTGAAACGTAACGATGATTTTTCAGGTTGTCGGCAAAACTATGCCGACAAATAAAGATGTTTATCATGATATAAAGGTTTTATGACATGTGCAGATTTCCTCAAGATGTTTGCCTTCACCGCTAACCACTTTATGAACTATGAACACAAATTAGGCTCAAAGTACCAACGCTTAAGATTCAATACACAGTATTGAAGTACATCAGTAAAAAAATAATCGTTGTCTGAACAAAAAAAATTGCTTGCATAACTTAATAATACTAACCGTGATTACATTACATTACATTACGAATTTATTTATTACCATAAAACAATAACCGCAACGGTATTAATATATTCTTAATACATTTTAGAATTTTAACACTTCTTCAGGCAATGTTGACCTTGCGTCACGGTAGCACGCGAAAATGATCCCGTGGCACCCACCGAGAGAGAGAGAGGATACCGCTGGTTTTCAGTGGGTAGTCCGGTGTATACCCCCTCCCCCTCACTTCACGTGGGGGAAACGCGTAATGCGTTTTATCCGCCTGATCGATTCCGATCAAGTCCGTTTTTACAAGGAAGTGCACTGTATATTCATTTTTTTTTACAATACCGACTTGACCGGAGAGTTACAAACGTAGACCAACAGTTATACATACTTTCCGTGACACGGAAGTGTAAGCATTGCCAACTTACAAACTCCGAAATGCCAAAGAGAATAACTTGTATTAGACCGTCCTGGAGATGGAATCCAGGAAATCTGGATCTGCAGCAGTAAAAAACCTAATTAAATCATCCTCACCTGATCTATATAGAAGATTCTAGACAGTTGCATCAGTAAATCACTTCTGTAGCTCGCTAAAGCTGCGTGAGACCTCGCTGCAAGCTCCCTTAGTGCATAACACGACTCTCTTGTCTCTTTCAACGCTTCAGTACGACGAGAAAGAGTGTGATAATTTTGCATTAATTCTGAACCTGGGAATGAAAAAGGACTTAATAATATCATCACGAGGTTAATATGCCATTTAACATTTATCAATAAACAACTATTATCTTTTTATTGTAATATGTAATTAATAAAAATCCGGCTCGAAGGACTAAAAAACCTTACCGACATCTTGATTCTCTTCAAACAACTTCGCATGTCTCTCTTTCAATCGTCTAATATTTGCTAATTTGCTATCTCTCTCATCCGAAAGTATAAGTCTTTTGAAATGTAATATTTCTAATTGTTTTGTAAGTCTAACGTGTTCTGCTCTTTGATATGGAGAAGGTTTAGACTGAAAATAAAAATTAAATATTTAATTAATATACTAAGATTTTTAATGAACAGCTAAATAATATCTCTAAAATATAATGAAATACTTGAATATATGTATATATTTTATAGTGACTGTTTATTTCGAAATGAATATAATAATAAAACTTTGTATTAATTTTTTTGTTGAATTTTTTTTTGGCTGTCATATTCTTACATTAGTCATCTCACGCACACTAAGACATGTCGTAATTCGAGCGTCATTCATACTAGTCAGAGGTGAGTGGATAGATAGATAGATATACCAAGCGGATGATACACGAAAATATTAAATTTGCCTTTGCCGCAAACAACCCGATTACATTAAGAGGACAATTATATTTTAAGGATACTAATAAAACATTTAAAATTACCTTATAGGACAAAAGATCGTTTAATTTTAACGTCAATCGTGGACCGTTTGATACTGGTGTTTTTTCTTCTTTTATTTTACCATTTTTAACGGTCAAATCACTTTGAGAAGACGATTTTTCCTTTAAACCTTCACTTTCGTCAGGCGAAAACAAATTTCTCTGAGACCTACTTTTACACTTAAGTTTTAATTCAAAATCCGATGTCCAGGTCTCACTTAAAGCTGATTTCTTATATATCCGTTCCTTTATTTCCTGGACCGCTTCTTGTCGTTTCTTTATAGAATACTGAAGCAAATGAAGATTTTGCAATTTCGTTGCATTGTAACTTGGCCTAATTTCCGATTTGAGGAAACTCAGCGCCAAATACCTATATTTTGGCACTCCATCAGATTCATTGCGTAAGTCGTAACTTTCAGCCGTTTCGCTCAAGTCTACTTTACTCGAAAGCTCCTCTTGGGAAGCTGATTTATCACAGTTGATATCACTGTTTGTAAATTCTCTAACATCTATGTTATCAGGAGAATGTTCATATATATGGTTGGGATCTACCTTTTTCCTTTCAGTACTTTTTTCCCTTTTACTCTCTCTATGATTTAAAGACATATTCAAACTTGACGAAGATCTTAGAGTAGGAAAATTTTGTTTAAAACCTCTTTCGACTGGACTGTGACTTTTCGAATATTCTTTATCGGATATCTTTGAAAATTTAGCCGGAGAAAGCGATCTAGATTCATTTATAATTTTGTGACTTTGTATAACTTTTGATTCTAAAGTAATCTTCGACACATTCGTCTTGGTCGATGAGTCCGACGAGAGAGACCCTTGTTCTAATTCATTTTCGGGCGGTATTACGTCCAATTTCAAACTTTTATACGAACAAAAGTATCCACCGTGCATTTGGAATACCAGAGTGTTGCTTTTGAAGCAATCCGAGGTAAAGTTTAAAGCTAAATTAGCCCCTATATATCGGAGACCACTAAAATATACACCCCACGTCTGAATGATAGTGTCCTGCACTTGTTCGTATTCCTCATCTTTACATGGAGGCATGAGAATATGACACCATATCCGTATAACTACGTTTGTTGATGACATACGCTGTGTTATTTCTGAAAGATAAAAAAGTACATCCTAATTATTATACATCGTCTACACTAAGGGATACAAATTAACAACATAGACATTTTTTTGGATGCAATCTGGTCTAACCACACAATTTTTTCATCTAAAACATACAAAGAGAACAGAGAACTTTTTCTATATAAATAACGCAATAGTATAGATATTATTATTTCTCCTCAAAAAAAGTAAACAGGTCGAAGCAATAACGAACTCAACCATTCAAAAAAGAAGGTTTTTTAAATTTACTTTAAATATCGGGTCGAGTAAGATTTTCAAATCAATAATCAAGTGTAATGCTTATATGTTGAATAAAGGAATTTGAGTTTCAGTTTTTAATTAATTTATTTATTAATAATTTAGATTATTATTTTATATATGTTAAACAAACATGTGTGATCATTTTGCATCAATTTGCTATGTTCCGTACCTCTCTCGGGTCTGGACTTATTATTATTACATAATAATTGAAAGTATCACGATTAAAGACACAGCTCTCAGACAAATCGATTTAAACGGTAGATTATCGGCGACAATATTAGCGAGAACTAATAGAGTTGGCCTCCTTTTGGTCACTTTACCCTATAGGTCACTGACCTTTATTTAAAAAATCCTAATATCGATAAGTTTTAAGATTGCATCAAGAATATAACTATAGCAGGCATATTTGTTCGGTAATTGTTCGCCTCAGGCACGAAACCCGATACAAAAAATCCTAACAATTAAACGCACGAAATAATTCAGGCGATTATTCATCATAGGGAGTTTCCAGTACATTGGGCAAGCTCATACTAATGCAAAAATTACTGGTCATTCTATGCTTATTGATAAGATTGACGTGGATGAACATAACATATCAAACAAATGCGTTTATAAAATTTAAACCTTATTGTTTTTATATAAAGTTCAAATTGCAAAACAAATTCTATATACATCTAGATAGGTCACATAAGCCGCGTTTAGATGGAAACTATAATGAATGTCTGTACTAAATGATTCATTAGTGTTATTGATAATATTTACGTTTAAAACAATATAGGTCAAATGTTATTTACTAATAACGAGTCTGTTTCAATCAATATAAAAAATATAGCAATAATATTTTTATTTTTTAAATGACTTTTTGAATTAATGAATTTTTGTCCGTCTTGGTCTTCAATTAGACGAAAGAAAAAAAATTTTTTTTTTTTTATTGAGTCTACTAAAGAACAAAACAAAAAACTACAATTTAAATTTTATAAAATATTAAGTTGCAAACAGAGCCTTTTTTTGGCTTAATAATAATACATTTTCAAACAGTGCATTTACCTCAGACATTTTGCGAATTTAACCAAAGATTTACCAAGCCAATAATAAAAAATTAAAAAACTACTACCGACAGCCCCGGCTTCGCACGGGTGCAAGATATTAATAATGAAATGATATGATGTTAATATGGAATTATGGAATAATGTAGATTTCTTCCAGTGATTTTTATTCTGAATTGGATTAAGAGTTCCGGAGATTACATATAAACAAACTATAGCCCTAAATTTGATGATATATATATATAGATATCATTTCCAAAACAAATATTTATCAATGTCACAAGAATAGTAAATATTTGTTTTTTATTTATCAAAAAGATATTTGGACGAACGAATTCGCCAATTAATGACAAAGTATGCCAACGGCAGAGGTGATCTCTTATCATCAGGTTCACTGGACCATCATAATATTAACTAAAACAAACGAGAAAAATAATCTACTTCAGTTACTACATAATAAAGTATTAAATTTCTCAATACCTTATTCAACATTTGCCTTGAAATGTTTCTCAAATAACCAGATTTTCTTATACACAATGACCTTGATATATTTTGAATAAACAAACAATCACTTTTATTATTATAAAAGCATTAAAATAATTTAATTTTTTAATATTATATAATTTATGTAAATATTTATTTTTCGTGTTAAATCTTATACATAAAACATAATTATATTAAATATTATTAACGTTAATTTATTCAAGTATTTTATTTTATTGAATAATATGTTGCCTGTAGTATATTTTTTATATTTCTACTTTCTTTACTCTTTACACCAGAGAGTAACTCACTTTTTTTTTAAATTATAAATGTCAATATTGTTTTTCAACTTTATCGAACTAGATAATTCTATTAAATTAGTAAGTATGTCTCTTTCACCTACTTATAGACCCATTATGATGAGTTTGTTTACATTTATGCAAATAAAAGCGAAGCTCTAAAGCAAGTTAATGATCTGTGCTAATTTACTAAGAGCGAGGCTTTTGCTTACCTGTCTATCTACCTCAAAAAAAAAAGTTATTCAACTTTATTGCCTTTTAAATATCTAAATACTTTAGACAAATATAGCTATGACGACTCAATACGTAACTATACAAAAAGCTGATTTGTAAGACGTCATTTAAATAGAATGATATTGTCACCATCAACATTAGTCATCCGTTATATTTTGTATAATATCACACAGAGATACATGACATAATCTGTATATATGTATGTAGATGTGATACTGTGAAGTATCACAGGTAAAATAAAAGAGTACAATATTCTCTGGGATTATACAAAAACTTAGTGATTCTTGCCTATTTATCATTATATATAGATAATCCCATTTTTTTTACACTAATAGTGTTTTTTTGGTAAATCTAGAATACAATATTAAACAAAAAAACTATGTGTACAATTTCACCTTTGCATACTAAATACTCTGATCAACTATGGTCACAAGAGTCATTTAAATACGGGTAATTCTTTTTAATTTAAATAAATTTGCTTAAATATATTTTAGCTTATTTCCCTTAAAACTGAATTACTGCAAAACTAACCAAACAGTACTGCATAACTAAACATACAGAAATTATTTTTTAATATCATGACTCGATTAAATTCACTACCAGAGTACCAATATTTAAAATTAATGACAGACATTGCACATACAAAAAAAAAGATTAATAATGTACCATCCAAAATTATCATACACTTTTATTGGTATGTATTACATAAGAAAACTGAAATAGAAGAAAAAAAAACAAAACATGGTCATTTTTCAACTCCATGCTATAATGATTATATTTTACTTCTTACCAGAATCGATTTCTTTCCACTTAGGGTGAGGTGAGCAAATCCTCTCGCTAGTGTAGAATGGTGCCGACATTGTAGTGTGATGCAAGGTAAGATAGTAACTACACTGATGTGTACACCTCTCAGGTGGCCTTATGTTATATCCCACAATCTGAAAATAAAAAAAAAGTTATACTAAATCAATTAAAAAAGGTCTTACTATAGAATTTGTATTTATTTTTAACTAGTTACAACTGTAGTACAGCTTAAAAAAGTAGCTCAAGTTTGCTTTATAGCAAATTTCATCAAATTTAGTCCAATGGTTTGACCATGAAACAGTCTCAGACAGAGTGAGATTCATTACTCACCTCAGGCTATGAAAACATTTATGCTTAAAGTAGATTATACTAAAATACATTAATACCTACTATGAATATTTACTAAATTGTCTTATAGATTGGTAAATAAGGTTCTTTGACTACTTAAAAAATGAAGAAGTTCAGATTGTGCTTCTAATTCTGTATATAAGAAGATAGTATATATATTATGCAGCTGATAATTAGACAAGTGGTCTTAAATGACCAAAACTTTATTTACACAAGGTGAGATATTTTTTTCTGTCAAATATCACAAATTCCTAACAGTAATTAAAAAGAATGAGAAATTAATCAATACAGAAAGAAATTATAGTATGTACTTTCCTTAAATCCAGGTCAAAAGAAATGTTCTACAGTCAATCTAGTGATTATGATATGTGACATCCAATAAATATCACTAAAGCCCTTTGTCATGTGTGGGACAGTCTTAATGAAACAGAGTAAATTTAAAATTGGAATTTCCCTAAAAAACTCATAGACTTAAATCTCTTAGTGTGAAAGGTATCTTTTACAGATCACTTTTAAATGCCTTTTTTATAATATATTCTATATATGATTTAAAAAATATATTCACTGAAGACAACATATAATTCACATATATTTTTATCATTGTTTATACATTTTTTTATGTGACTTCATCTTCAAAATATTGTGAGAAATCTTTCTTATCAATGTGACATAAATTACGCAAGATATGGTTTATCATTGTGTCATTTAAAATGCGTCTTTTGATATAATTGTAGTTTAAGAAATTTTAAGTTTTTTTTTATTAATTTCCAACTTGGCAAGAGTTAAAAAAATATTTTAATAAAAGTATTTATATGGATTACTAAGAATACTTCATAAAGTTTGAGTCATAAACGGTTTTGATTAGAATGATTAATTTTTCAAAATAATAGTTGCCAAAGCACGGACAAGTTTTTAAAAATGTGTCTAAATTAAAAAGTAACACGATTTCTTTTTTTTTTAATAATATCAATTTGCTTCTAAGCTAAAAAATTGTAAATTGCATATGTCTTCTAAGTCCTAAGCTTCGGTTCTAAACAATTCCTACTATATAAATGCATAATTATATGACAATATACAATTTACAAAAGACAAAACAAGAAAATGACGTATACCATCAAGTGTAGGCGTTTGTTGGTAAATTTTTTGCCTAACCACTATGTTATGAATATTTTTTTACTTCGATTACTTAAAAAAAACGATTATAATTTTACCTGAATTAAACTACGAAGACGAAGCTGTTGAGTAGTTAAAGGTGTCCACTCTCTGCATCTTGGTCTTCCAAACATTTTATATGAAGTAAACACAGATCACAACGTAATTACAATAAATATAAAATAAAAAAACTTCACTTCCTTTACGTGAAACATTTGACCACTAAGATTTACATGTTAATAATTCGCAAAATGGTAAATTATTTCAACACAATAAATAAATAAAGATGCATTGTTCAGCTGACTTTAAATTCATTATTGTCAAGTGTCAGTAATTTTGATCTTGATTTTTAAATAATGTTGCCATATGCGATTAAAAATAAAATATTTTTTTTTTACATTACAAGCGGTAACATTTCTTTTACTAATATCTTTTTCACAATTGCACGATAAATATCAAATAAAAAGATAGGTCCGGTAATTGTTTCCAAATTAATTGTACCGAATTGAACTTAACGCTGATATTGGTCCGAAGAAAATGTAGAAAGAAATGTCATTAAAGTCGACCTCCAGTCAGTGGTATTTTTATAATTAACTTTAGAACTCCATTTCAAACAATAGTCCCGTCTTTTTAAAAACCTCTTAACGAAAATAATAAGGCCATAAGAAACCACAGCAGATTTATATAAACAAATTTGAAAAATGAAACGTGACTTTTATTTCTGTTTCATGCTATTATATAGTTTTAATAAAAAAAATCAGGTTATCATTGAAAACACTTTGTTTTTCTATAAGATATCCGGGATATGATGATAAAAATTGTAATAAACGTATTGCTTTATGTCTTAATATAATATATTTGCAATTTTGTTCGATTCAAAGGCTTTCTTATGTATTTAGATTCAACATTCAATAAATATTTGCCTAACCTATTTATTGATTAACAAACTGAGCGACAATAATGAGCCAACATTGTGCTGATAAAATTACCATTTTTTTAAAGCTTATGTAGGTCATTGACTTATACATTTAGACATCATCATTCGGTCATTTAGACAGGGTAATTAGACGTATGCCCCTTAGGAGGTGATAAGGGTAAACCATTTTTGAGTAATAACATTTTTTAGCTTTTTTCAAAATAAGTCAAAAAGACAACTTCAAATTTAAAAAAAACAAGTACCAAAATAAATCTATTTTTTCTTCTGATTTATAAAGAAGATTAAACAATGGTTATTTATAAATAATATTAATTATTGGTCTAAATTAAAAAATGCGAGACGGAAAACGATAACTTTTTTCATTTTTTTTCTACTAAAATACCTTAAAACAAAGAAAATCAGGGTGAAACTTGTCTTACAGAATATTTTAAAAATATTACCGTTTTACCTTAGCTCTCAAAAATTGTAAAACAACTAGAAACTTATTTGAAAGCAACCGAAATAAAATGTCCACAAAGGACGCCGGTGGAAATTCATATCACCTCTTACCGGGAATACGTCGAATTACCAACAACCCTGTAAATGTAGTACTAGACGCGCTGTCCGGTACGGAGATTTAGCGCACTAGATTACGGTAAATTGACCTCAACACATTTAATCGAATGCGTCACAATAAGAAAAAGATAAAAACTATTGTGACACACCTGCGCAATCGTCTCGGCATAATTACTTAACTAATCTCCCCTCCCGCTTTCTTTCCCTTTTCCGTCAATGTGAAACAATTTTAATTTTGAACAACTTGTCTAATTCGCACATGACATTGGCAAAATTTACTATGAGGTAAGCCTTTGTGCAAGCCCGACTGGGTAGGTACCCAGGTAGGTAGGTAGAAATTCTACCGCCAAAAAGCAGTACTCAGTTTTAACTGCAGGCACTAGGAACAACATCTAAGTTCCCTAGCTCGGTGGCGCAATGGCGAGGTCACCACTTACCATCATCAGATGGCACACTTGCTCGTCCGCCAACTATACTATAAAAAAAATCTGTGCCTGGTAGGGACAAATAAAAGCCACAAAAAAAACTTGTCTTGTCGTATACAAATATGTCAATGAGGTAGGTATATATGTATGTGTAAAAAACAATATTGTCGAATTGGAAAGAAGGTATCCTTTTGCATTATATTTGGTTGGTAGATTTGGCCATGTTCAGCGAAAAGCTTACCCTAAAAAATATCCGTTTTCTAGTGCCTTGTTTCATATTGTATAATGGGCAAACAGCGCTAGGTCTTTATATCTAAGTAAAGATAGATATATACTAATTGTATCGATAACGGCCTCTAGGACAACCGTCAATTTGTGTGAAATCTATCTTCTCTCCAAAGAATAGTGCCATTTAAGTCGTACATAATTTCAAAAGCACATCGGCCTGTATGTCATCGTTAGAACTACTAGCTCTGTATTACAAACTGTTGGAGGATATTAAAAGTTGGTTTAGTCTATCTATCTTCTCTTACGAATCATAAGAGGACAGGAACAGGAAACAAGACACATTCAGTATCATACAACATTACTACTTATTTATTTTGCACTATTATGTTTTGTTTTCGGTTTTGTAATTATGCTATCCAATTAAAAATACCCTTCTTATAAGGTCGTAAAACATACAATAATAAAAAAAAAAGTTAATTGACTTTTAAAATTGTTAAGATTATCAGTAATTCTGTTTAAGTCACCAATGAAACCATGAACAATAAGATTTGTTTTGTTTTTTTCTATACCTCTTCCGTACTACATTTTGCGGTGAGATTTTTTTTACATATAATTTAAAACACAGGAATTTTAGTTTTATTTTATTTTTGTTATGCGTGTTAAATTTGGATCACACAGTCAGCATGTATGATCGAAATTTCTAAATATCTGTGTTCAATTATATTGTGAATTTTGTACATAGAGAATTCAATAAAGTCTACTCGTTAACTAAACTGGTAAACTGGTAAATTACTAAAAGACTTGAAGACCAAGCCAAGCGAGTGTCTAGCAGACATATGGGAGGCAGACTTGCCATGCTAGGTACTTTAGATGAATTAACTTTTATGATAAAGAAGGTACCGTAAGGCTCCGCTTCTTAGAGTATAACCTCACGCTGTTTTTCACTAAACGGACGTGTTTTTTGTCACGCTCATACAGCTTAGTATAATTATTTATTGTGACTTGTATCTTAGCAGTCAGTTAAACTATTTTTTTAATGCTAGACAAGTGATAACAAACTGGAAGAAAACAACGGAAAAGTCAACGAAAATAATCCCAAGATGAGCGCCGATGAGGTATATAATTTTTGTTTTTAGATATTGTTAAGTTGTTGTAATCAATGTTAATGTTTTCTAAGCAAGTATTAGGAGACTAGTTTTAAAACTATATGTCATGTTTTTTTCAGATAGTGGTAGCATTTCAACCGGAAAACAAAATCTTGAATAAATTGAAAGATGAGGATGATGCAGATGATGAGGAAAATCAAGTAGCCGAACCAGACGCAGATAGTGATAAAACGATAGAAATACTCGGACAAGACGAAGAATATGATGAAAGAAACGAATTAGAAGAAGCAGGCGAAGAAAATGATATAATCCAATCAGATGAAGAAAATGATCAAGAAAATAATGAATCAGTTAAGCCAGATGACGAAAGCAATGAAAAAAATGAATTACTCAAAGCAGAAGATGATACATTAAACGATATGGTACTCACTTTTTGCGGTTTTCATATGAATAGAGTATTATATTCCGGCGTCATGTGTAATGTACACATGAAACTCGCTTTTAATACATTTAAAGCCTCCATTAAAACTTTAGATTCTGTAATGAAGCTTAACATGGGGGTAGGGTTTTGTGCATGCCCATCGGGCTAAGTTCCATCCATCAAGCAGCAATTCTTAGTGTTGGTGTGTTCCGGTTTGAAGGGTGAATGAGTAACTACAGGCACAAGGGACATAATGATTTATCCCCAAGGCTGGTGACGCATTGGCGATGTGAGGAATGATCAAAATTTCTTACAGCGCAGTGTCTCTGGCTGTTGATGACCACTTACCTTCAGGTGAGTCTCCTGCTGGTTAACCATAAGAACCCATTCCATGGGAAATTAACCTTTTTGCTCGTATGCTTATCTTATTATCTAATCTATATAAAAAAAAAGTTTAACCTAAAAAATATTAAATAAATACTTATAATAATAATAAATTTGTGTTGTCATTATTAAGACGTATTAACTATTTTATAACAATGATCTAAGAAAATACGAATATATACAAAGATAAAGAGAATCATTAGAAGAATATTTTGCGCTCAACTAGGTTAAAAAAAAAAACAAAAAAAGGTATTTCACCTTGTATTTCCATATTAAGGTACAAGAAGCAAAAACAGCCGGCGATTACGCTGATTTGTTTGGAACTAATCAGCATTATAATATTCCTGATACGTACCAAGATTTTGGAAGAAGATTTGTCCTAAACTATCCATATTTCGAGGTAAGTAGCTGTCGTTAAAGTGACAATAATTATAGTAGACGCATCAATGGTTATTGATGTGGTTACATCTCTGCTCGTTTATAATGGCCCTGCCCCAACTATGGGAACTACCATTTTAATAAACTGGCTCCAAAACCTTTCAAATACAAAGCGATAGAAAACTTATGGCTTAGGGTTACACAAACAGGCCTGCATAAAACCTTGAAAAAAACTCTAGTAAAACCTATAGTTAAAAAACAAGTCGTGATTACATTGGTTTATTATTTATAATATGTTTTCAGAAGAAACCTTCATCAGAGGATGCCGCTGTAACTGAGTTAGACAATGCTATAAAGGTAATTCAAAATGTCTGTAACGCTTCAAAATTAAGTGTTCAGTTTTAGCTTAATAAAATAAAATAATTAACAATATATTTGCAGCAACATCTGGCAGCTAAGAAATTGTCTGATAGAAGACTTTTACCGCATAAGGTAATCTAAACAGAATGATATACTTTTAAGCAGTTTAAACTCAGTAGTTATTATGTAAGAAGCAAATTTGACATTAGAAACTGAATTCGATTGTTAAATTTTGAAAACGTGGGTAGGCGCTATCTCTCTCTTTCTAACAGATGGTACACTGCAGCGACCAATTTAGTGAAATATTAATCGTAAGACAACAGGAGGATTCGCCATACCCTTGGTGTAACGCGCTGCCATGATGTAGTGTAAGGACGCTTCGCTTTTGGGCTGACGGCTGGGGTGGATTTCCTAGAGGTTCATCTGCCTCGTTGGTCTAGTGCCTGCACATTCAGAAGTCGTGGATCAAACTCCAAGTCGGGCCAATGACAGGTTATGGATTGTTCGATCGAAAAAATCTCAGTAACGGCCCGGAAGTTGGAGTATCTACAATTCCGTGCCTTAGAAAGAACGTAAAAATATTGGTCTTACGCATTAACTCTTCCGGTCGAATTTGCCGAATCATCGGATTATGATTGTGAGGGAATAGTGTAAGTATCTACCTGTGATTGCGCACGCACATGTGCACTAGAATATTTCCTGCGTGGTTGGGTTATCTCCCTTGAGATTGGCCGCCGATTCCGAAATCGATAAGAGCAACATCATAATTATTTTAAAAATATATATTTGGATAGAATCAAATTTTTGCATGACTTATGCTAAATTGTTTGTTTTCGACTTTTATTCTTTACAAAACAAACCATTATATTCCATTGCATTTAGAGAAGTGAAAACAGCAAGGTTGGTTAAAGCACAAACTCGCCGCACAATCACAGAAACTTTTTAAATTTATGGTATTCGAAAGGCATTTTAAAGATATTTTCTGGCAAAGAGCTGCCCGTTTTTGTATTCAATTAATAAAAACATTCTAAAGCACCAAATTTTGTCATCCGTTCCTATAGTGTTAAGGTCTTATTTTAATAACATAATTATTATTCGACTTGACAGGCACCACCAGAGTTCGTCCTGGCCATTGCAAAACAATCAGTTCTTTTAGAATCTATGAAGCCAAAAAAACCCGCAAATAAAATAAAAAGAAAAGATATTCTCAGAACTGGGGTATGTTACTTTACTTCCAGCTAATTACGTATTTTTAGTAAGCCTATTAAAATATGTATCGTGCATCAAAGTAACTACAGCAATATTTAAATTAAGAAAATATTATTCTTCTTAATATATTATGGCAGCTGCTAGAGGCGAACCTTCAAGAGCACATTGCAGACCCTGCAGAATTTTGTGGCACAGCCACCCACACAATCAAAACATGATAATGCAAAACAAATATAGGGTATATTTGTTTTGCATTATCATGTTATATATACACTATGACTCTCTTTATAAGTATTTGGAAGGGGATGAGAGGCTGTCACAATTCAAATCTTGCCATATGCACAAAGCCTTAATTAGACATTGCTGTTATCATTCCACTTGATCAAAGTAAACACTTAATGATGTAGGTTTTTAAACTGAACATTATCAATTTATAATTATTTCAATCAATATTCTCAGGATTATTGGGACGATGTTTGGAAAGAAGATGTAGACGTTAATAAAGTCCTGCGATCATCCAATACAAATCAAAATGAATTGGTAAGACCTAAATATTGTAGAAACATACATTTAGGGCCGATTCACACCGGAACGCAGAGGCCGGCAGCGGCTGGCAGCAGCCGTAAGCGACCGGTAGGATACGACAAGGCAATCAAATCAGTACCAGGCTATATCGCTGACAAGACGCGTACGGCCGCCCTTTTCGAATTTTTCAAGCGATTTTGGTCTGTTAATTATGTAGATCGTTTAAAATAATTTCTCACTAAAAAAGCTCGCCGCACTGCTGCTCCCCCGGTATGAATTGAGCCTCATGGTATAAAACACATTAAGTTAATCCGACTTACAACTAGCAGTTTTTTTTAAGATATTTTTAATGAATTTCGTAATTAGCGGCAAAGGTAAATATAAAATACGAAACAAATATATACTTACTTTGTGGTAGGGCAATATGTGCAAAAGTCCGTCTGGCCCGTTGGTACCAACCTCTCATCACATATTGAACCACAAAAGTGAAATACATAGCTTTGTTGTGTTCAATTTGGAATGGTAAATGGACCAGTGTAACTTACTGTGTAAGCTAAGTTCCATAATAAATAATGATTAATATTACTTACCACGGTAATATCAACAGAGGTGACCACTCATCTTAAGCTGGCCTATTTGCCATCCACTATCCACACACCTATATTTTAACCGCTTACATAAAATAACATAAACAGCCTGTAAATTTCCCACTGCTGGGCTATGGCCTCCTCTCCCTTTGAGGAGAAGGTATGGATCATATTCCACCACGCTGCTTCAATGCGCGTTCAACAGGTTTAAAAGTTTAATATATATAAGATTAGGTTAAGTGGTTAAACCACTTAAATTAACCTTATATATATTACACACATCTCCGGTAGATCCGGTAGATAGATAAACATCCAGTATAAAGGATTACCTCTATTACACATTCTAATTTCAAAATAACCTTCAGATATTAAACATCGCGTAAAAATATATTTTGAAAGAATTTTTGAAAATATATCCGCCAAACCGCAATGGCATGCTTTTCTTCTAAACAGACCTTTGTCTTAATAATATATATTTTACAAATACAGGAATCGGTTCGAGTGAAAATATCTCCAGGTTCGAAGCTCTACGATCTCATTTCAATTCTTCAAAAGAAATCACCTCGTCTTCTTTACGTCATAAATAAAAGAAATTACGAATAGATTGGATTACTTTTATTTCCTTCGTACTTAATACATAACATTATTTTTATTTTTATTTTACTGTAGTCAACTCTGATAGTGATTTTTTTGGAGTATCTGAATTGCTAACAGCATCAGTTATGCTACCACAAATAGTTAAGCTTATTTATGAAAACATAAAAAGAAAAATATTCCAAGAAGACACATCAAATAGTTTGAATTCAATTGGCAGCACATTAGTTAATTAAATATTTTGATAAAGTCAAAGGTAGAAGAAGCCAGAAGCAAAAAAAATATTATATAAGAAACCAATTCAGATATCGATGCGGTCTGCAGGTCTCTACCAGATCGAATATGAGGAATGCGAACTAAATCGTACTTGTTGTAGTCAAAACAGTTTCTAATATTGTACGATCGAGTACTAACACCAGTGCTATTCTATCAGACATCATTTCGTATCTCACTCGTGTAATATTTAAACGCATATTGCCTATTGCATCACCTTTTTACTTTCGACTTACGAGATTCAATACATTGTCTCAATCTTCATTCATCTAGTCTATTCCAAAAAACAAAACAAAACATACAACATTTGACGTTGAATTGACGCGATATCATTGGTCGAGAGCTTGAATGATCTATGATATTCATTTTGAATTTGGAACATCGACGAAGCCGTTATCGGAACTTTGGAAATAAAATTAAAGTGGATTTAAGTTATTTATTTATTTATTGAATATACATTTTTTATATTGACGACGATGTAACAAAAACCCCATTGGATTTATCCGAACATCGGAATTCGTTGTCAACACTTAGACTAAAAACTATACAATAATTATAACATAAATATAAAAGAAACAAAAAATCAACAAAAGGCAGGTACATAGCAAATGTTAAAAATTAGTTGTTTGTGTTTTTATTTTCCATAAAACAGCGGAAGTAAATTGTCGCTGTGACTATTCATTAACCAGCTTAGAGCAACATCGTTTAGTGTAGCGTATACAGGTGTTCCATGTATTGTATTAATTATTTTATATTTGCAAAATATGTATCAAGCTTTTTCTTAATGTTTTTTACATTTATTTCTCGTTAAGTAAAGTAGTTAAGTGAAATAGTGTTGTATTATATAAATAAATACATATAAATCAAGAACTGTTGTAATGAGTTGCGTAATTAGCAAATCGCCTAGAAATATAAAACTTATGTATGTATAAGATTTGTATATATCGATTCCTACTTCGATTGGAATAGGCTATATGGTAGAGTTACGTCATTTTAATTTATAGTACCATCATTAAAGGGATCTTTTATCACGTTAATAACTAAGTCGTTAGTCTTTTGATCCCATATACTATTCTTCGGCTTATTATTTTTATTTTCGTAAAAAAAATTTAACACAACTTTTTTGACTTCACGATTTTGCGGTCTCTCTAGATAACTTACCATTTCTCTGAGATCATCTTTGATCTTATTATCTCTTTCGATTCTTTTAACTTCATCGTATAAATATTTTGTCGTCAACAAATGATCTTGCATGAAATTTATAATTTTCGCCATTCTTGCTTTGTGTTGACTCATTATTATCTCATTCTTTGCCATATTTTCTTTAGTTTCAGTAACATAGCGAAAACGTGCTATTGGTTTAACATCGCCGCCATTGATACTTTTGTCTTCATAGCTAATCAATAATAGATACTTATTATTCACATCATTATGTGGCAACTTTTGTTCAGGACTGTCAAAATATTTCTCGTTAAAGTTGAATCCATCGTCGCCTTTGATGAAACGCATAAAGAAAATCTACAATTTTAAACGAAAATACGTTTTAAATTTTATAGAATATAATAGCATTTATTTTACTTAGTTTATAAGGACTTTAGACATCAATAAATTATTTTACTTACAAACTGTATGAATATTGTCAATCTCATTGTTTCGCTTATCGTTATTCTATAAATATTATTATTATTGCAGTGCGTAATAGAAAATCGTTAAAAAACGACATTAAATTTAAACTTCTATAAGCCGTTAAAAAAAACATAAGATTAGAGACGATAAGCCAATCAGATTAGTTTTTAAACTTAAAGTTATACTATAATTTA
Source organism: Vanessa atalanta (assembly GCF_905147765.1). NCBI lineage: Eukaryota > Metazoa > Arthropoda > Insecta > Lepidoptera > Nymphalidae > Vanessa > Vanessa atalanta. The sequence continues at coordinate 5,058,332 of NC_061896.1, forward strand.
TTGAAATCCCAATACCAAACCACATCACAAGGAGAAATTGCATCTAGAGGCCCAAATATACTAATTATGTACACAATAATCCTTATTATAAACAATACATTATTTTTTAAGAATTGCCTCTTAAATCCAATCTTTACACACAATTAAATGCCCGACTACTTACATACTTTTTTTCACATATTTATATATAGTATTTATTAAATCATTTTTCAAAAGGGCAATACTAATATTTAATCGTAAATTCTTCTCCATTTCAAAGCTATTTCGGCTAGCGGTCAGAAAGGAAATATGCAAAAGTTTTGGTTGTTAATATTAATTTTACTGTATAATACAAATCAGGTTTGTTTTTTTTTTTTTTAATAGAAGGCAAAGAACATAAAACAAATATATTTGAATTTTTCAGGTAATGCCTTATCGACGAGTCATATCGCCTGAATTCAGATTTATTAATTATCCTACATTTAAATATGTACGTCCAATAAAAATACTAATTACGAGAACTACTAAATTAAGTTGGTTAAAGAGACTTTAATTTTTTTTATTCATCGTAATTGTTTACAACTTTTTATGCCAATTTAAAAACAATATAGATAGATAATATCAGGATACAATTGAAACTCAATGCTGTGTGTTTGTGTGTCAGGGTTTTTGAAAAATTTCTAACTCAGTTTCAATGTGGAAAATGACTGGACTGAAATAGACCTACATAAATATATTTTGATAATGATAATTTTCCAAATTTAAATATTTGCTAACAAATAAAAAAGGTAAATTAATAATAAAAAAAATAGAGGAATTAGTACATACCATAATACTTTTATTATTTACATTAAATGTGAAAAATAATTTAAAAACCCTTTTTGTAATAATTCTCTAATAAAAAAAAAAAAAACAAATTATGAGTTCAAAATAATATATGTTAATTTAAAAAAAAAACGTATTAATAATTTATAAGAGTATTAAAAAGCATAATAGCTATCACAATTTGACTAAGTTTTAAGTAAAATACAGTTTTATGTAATAAATTAAAATATATATTTAAAAAAACAATATACATTTTTTAATCTGTAATAAAAGTTAACTCACTGTAAAATTTTCCTTATATTCTTCAACCCCAGTTTGTAATAACTGCATTAGAAAAATCGCTTGTTTTAAATTTTTTTATGCTTGCTGGTAAATTGTTTCCATATGCATCAAATATGTGATTATAGCTCCACGGTAAAACATGAGTGACACCATTTTCATCATAAATCACTGTATTTTTATCATCCATACTAGATTTTGTGCTTTTATCATTTTGTAATTTTTTATAAAGGTCTTCAAACGATGGTGGGTTGTTGTCTATGGTTTTACTTTTTGTTGCCACTAAAAATAAATATTAGTTGTACAAACATACTTGAATAATAATATTCATGTTGAATAAATAAAACACCTTCATTAAATTAATATGCACAGACAATTTTTTATAGGATTTAAATATTATATTCCAAACTGGTAATAACTTTCAAAATATATAATTATAGAAAATAATAATTTAAAAGTGCTCCTAAGAGCCTTCATGAATAAATTATTATTAATTTGATTTAATAATATTTTTTACTTCTATGTAATATCTAGAACAAAACAGGGTTACAGCAAAAAATGATACAATTAAAATTTATAAGTGTGCCAATCCGTCAAAATTAACAAATACCTTTTTTTTATAAAATCGCTAGGCAGACATTAGATTACCATAGCACATAGACAATGACACCATAAGAAATATTAACCATTCCTTACATCAATGCACCATCTACCTAGAATACTAAGATGTTATGTTAAGATAGTAGTTCAAATTTAATTTATAGATATTTTAGAGATTGTATATGAAAATTGTATTAATATCCCTAATAATAATCTCCTTAATATATTTTCCATTAGACGCAACAGAAGACATGTAGGCACGACTAAAACTATCGACAAATATTTTATGGAACTGAATATCCTATGAAAATTTTGCCATAAAGGATTACTTACTGTAAGCTCTAAGGTTCATTATTTGTTCTTGTGTGTAATGTGAGTATCTACATATACCACCAAATTTACATTCACCCCTCGAAAATCTTGTACACGGTTTTTTCATACTTTCTTCTTGTAGTATTGTTTCAGGATCTAGAAACATAAGTAGAAAAGAGTTGAGAGATATGAATTTAAAAAAAAATGCAGATTCGTTTTTTTTTTTTTAGCATGTTATTAAAACAAAAAACTTACATATTTTCTTAATTTAAAAAATTAAGAAAATATGTAAGTATATTTCTTGATTACCCAAACATAGCGTGAAGTAAAGATTATTATTAAAAGAGTTTTATTATTATATATGTATAGTATTCCAAGGACAAGAAAATAAAAACCAAATATGACATCAAATTGACTTGATATTGTTGGTTGAATCTTGTTAATTCTGTGACGCATTAATTCTGGCAATTTTCAAACAAATTATGTTTGAATGTCAATGAAACCATTATCGGAACTTTGAAAGTAAATTTAAGGTGGATATAAGTAATTAAATGGAATTATGATGTTTATTAAATTATAATTATAATAAAATTATCAAGAACTGTTAGTAGCACACTATATAGCTGTGCTATTAGCAAATAGTATGGAATATGTAAATTTAAGATTTATTTATGATCGGAATGATTTTTTAGTGGAATAAATAGGTTCATATATTTTTTTAATGTACAAATTTTTCAGAGAATTATAGAAATTTACATTTTTAAGAAGGAACATTGTGATGTATCTTATAATAAATTATGCCACAATTTTTCTCATCAAAGTGATATATATAATGTAATACTAACCTTTATATTGTTGATAATGTTCATTGACCAATTTCTGATGTACCACTCCTTTAATATGAGTTCTTATAATAGACTGTGTGGCTACCATGGATTTATCACAATAATCACAGTAATACTTTTTCCCCATCGTTTACTTTACTTTGATGAACGTCAGGTATAAACAATCAAACTACAATTTATTATGTTAAAATACTTGTTATTAAAAAAATTATACACTTAGTTGAAATTGTGTATAATTTCATAAACTTCCAAAACATTTAAATTAAAAAAAAGCAATCAAAACAAGCTCATGTCATGTGTCAAATCTCTGTTTATTACTCTTCTTTTGTCTACACCATACGTTATAGATTAAAGATTGATAGACAATCTCCTTTTTTCTGTCTGTTTAAAAAAAAAACAATAAGCGCGAAAAATGTCAATCTCCTTTTTTTGGTTGACGAAGAAGACAATTTTCACTATCTCACACTTATACAATCGTCAACCACGTTCTGTTGTGCAAAAAGCCCAATCTCAATCGTGGGCGTTAACCAAACATTGCATACATACACGATGTGATGATTTTTCAATAAAAATTATAAACAAAATAATTATATATAATGTACATATTCTAATTAAACATTGAAAGATGTAATTTAAAGTAACTTTATAAAGTTATAAATTAAATTATACCTATTGATTTTCTTGAACTACTTATGTTACTAGTTGGACACAATTTTTTTCATATATAAATATAAAGAAGTGTCTTTAAATTAAATAAAATGTTTAGTTAATTGTACTTTTACAAACCATTGCTATTAAATAAGTATAGATTATATATATTATTTATTTACATACTATCTTTTGTATTTTAAAATCAATAACGACAACACTTAGCATAACGCCTGTATCTATTCATGTAGTTATACACATTATATTTTGGTAGTAATGAATTCCTAGGTTCGTAGTTATTGAAATACATTCTATTATATGGATTTGTATTTAATAATTTCTGACTAATTTTTGAATGGTCCGATGCATCAATTAATTTTGAAAATATAGTAGAAACAGAATTTCCCGTTGGATCATCTAATGTTGTTTTTACTATTGTTGGCGTATATGGATACGCATTTGAAAATAAATTAAAATTATCGCCTTGAGGCTGTATTGACACCACTGGTTCTTCTGCACTCTGTAAAGGAATTTGTGGAGGAAAATGATCTCTTGATAAATGATAAGTATTTTCTAAATTGCTTCTTTCATAACTTGAGACATCGTTTAAACCAGGACTTTGAAGACATTTTGATTGAATTACACTAGGATGTTGTTGTGGCTGCTGGATGCTAACTGGATGATTCATATTGTTTCCTAGAAATTCAAAATAATATAAAGATATTGGAATATAGTTTTGATAATTGTATTAAAGTTCTCACAATTTTGATACCATTTTAACACACGTAACACGCAAAAATATTATTTACCATAGATGTTAAAGTTTGCTGGGGTGGTAACTTCTAATTTTGATTTTATTTCAGCTTTAGCAATTGCAACTTGTTCATCGTTGTCTTTGTCAGACCTTCCTTTTACGTCTAATAGCACATCATCATCATTTTTCCAGACTAGCACCTTTTTAAAATCGTTCTCATCATGTGCATTCTCGTCTTCATTCCAGTTTCGAGCATTCATCATTCTTCTTGTATGTATATCATCAAGCGCTTCCTTATCAGAGGATAATTCGTCACTTGGGTTCTCTGTCTTGTCTTCTTCAATAACACTTTCGTAAGTAACAGGTTCTTGTTCGAAATGACTTTCAAGAGGGTTTTCTAAATTTTGTTTCACTTCATCTTTTATTTGTAAACCTTCCGTTGTATTTTCTATTTCACTAATATTAACATTTTTTATCAATTCATTTGCGTCCTCGTGTATTGTTTCAGTTTTATTAATTAATTTTTCATCGCTCTTTTCCTCGGGGGAATCAATTATAACTGGTATTGATTTTTCAGTGGTTGTACTATATCTCCTCGTATTTATATTTGGAGCCTTATCGTTTCCCATTTCTGGTTCTTTTAATCGTCGAATTTTGACATAATATATTTTAGAAGTATTATTATTTCCGATCACTTTGCTTGTACTTACAATATCTACTTTGTTTACGACATTCGATAAACCTTTCCCATAAGAGTTTTGAATTGTCACAGCTTCAACTATTCTTTCAGAGAATTCATCACTGTCTTTACTAGTATTAGTTTCCTGTAATAATTAGTATGACTTTATGAAACTCAAAAAATAAACTAATTTCTAAAATATTATTACATTGATCCACTTACATTGATCGCCTTAACAACAGAAAATAAATAAATAATCAGATTTAATATTACAGTAGTCTTATTCATATTTTTTAATATTTATTATAATAATATTTGTTTTAGTGGCATTAAAACGAACCATGTGGCTCGTTTGATTCAAGTATTACACGTGAATACTTGAATCAAATTGTTGGTTTTCAGAGCTAAATGGTGCCTTATAATCAATTTGGTAAGGCTTATTAATTTAATATGCGTAAACAGTTTTCTAAGAAAATGTAAGCCAATCTATTAACTAAATATCTTGACTTCTATTACAAGTGAATAAGTAAAAATATAGAAAATATATTATATTTTCATAATATGTATCTTGCTGCGCCGAATGTATTTGATTAGTGCCATTAAATGTTGATTAATCTTTATGGACATTAAATGTATCAAAGGCGTTTTTACTTACACTAATAATTAAAGGTGGAAGTGAAAATGTTTCCATTTTAATTAAAAAGTGCTACATGAATGGAGTAGTTGATTATTTAATTTGATTCGTTCACATTTTAGACTCAACTTTGAAACGGCAAAATCAATTGACTTTGCTTCGAGATGTTGGATTACTCTACATCTTCTACGGGATTTTTTACGGGGAATGTAATGAGGAATTATTTGGATTAATCCCAATTGCTGAATTTCACCTTCAGACAGCGCGTCAAAATTCCAAGTTCCACCTACACCACTTAGTTGTCCGAAAATCCACAATAGCGCGATTTTCTAAGGAATTTTCTGTTTTGCACAACCACTCTGTGGAACCAGCTTACGCTGGCGGTTTTACCGAATCGATACGACTTGGGAACCTTTAAGAAAAATGCGTACACATTTTTAAAGGCCAGCAACACACCTGCAAGCTCTCCAGTGTTGTAGATATCCATGGGCGGTGGTAGTCACTTTCCGTCAGGTAAGGTACCTGCTTAAAGCAATCTAAATAGCTTTTTTCTGTTTTTAAAGATTTTCAATTGGAAATTACGTGATTTAGCAAATAGAAGAATTCAAGTCAATACATACTATTTGGTACATAATATACTGGTTGGCAAAATGACGCTTTTCATTTGATAGAAGATTAAATTTGACTATGAAAAAAGAATTCTCATTGACACAGTATTCAATTTTATAGGAAGTTTTTTCTTAGTGAATTTCAATGTTTTTTCTATAGTATTTTTAGTGATCATCGTTTTATAAAGCAATGGTATGTTCTTTTAGTGAACTTATAATCATTCTCAATTAAATAAATAATTTCAGAAATTCGAAAACAATCGCATCAATGTAGAATTAGATTCGTAGTTTGCTTTAGATTCCCAAACGTCAAAAAAATATATTTAACGGTCCAAATCGATAATATTTTTGAACCTTTAACGGGGAACGTGTTTTTTTTCTGGTTAATGGTTCGTGATGCAATTACACTGATATTTTGGTGATTTTTTTTAGAGGATGATCGACTAATTCAACTATTTTTTTTTTTAATTATTTTCTTCACAAATGAGCATTGTCAATACAAACTATTAATGTAGAAGATAAAATTATTGATTGATTTATTTTCGAAGAGATAAATATTAATGGCTACTTTCCAATTCAATTATTTTCCAGTCGGGTCCACAGCCATCCGGCGGATGTCGTGGTAACTGGAAAAACTTTGCGAACACTCAGGAGGAGGAAGATGCCTTCGATTATGTCAAATGGAGGAACCAACCCAAACCAACCGGGTGGGTTATCCTAATAAATATTAAATTTTCTTGTACTACAACAACACTATGTACATATATTAAGCTAACGGTAAAATTACCAAAAATCGTATCGATATTGGATTTTAACTGAATTTTGCCCAACGTACACGAAGTCCCCGATTTATTAGGAATGTTTTATTTGTATGTACAAACGTTGTATAAATACAGGTTGTATAGTTACACAATATAATGTCTTCTTTTTTGAAACGTTCAAATACTTTTTACTTGGTGGTAGGGCTTTTTGCAAGCCCGTCTGGGATACCACCCACTCATCCGATATTCTACTGCAAATAACAGTACTCTTTATTGTTGTGTTCCAGTAAGAAGGTTGAGTGAGCCAGTGTAATTACAGGCACAAGGGACATAACATTTTAGTTCCCAAGGTTGATGGCGCATAGGTTATGTAAGGAATGGTTAATATTTCTTACATTGCCTTTGTCTGTGGGCGGTGGTGACCAGTATGTTTTCTAATTGAGTTAGACCCTATTGATTTGATAAAGATTTTGGTGGGTGTGTGTTTTAAAATAAATCCGAGCTATAAAATATAACTAACTATATTTATGTGTATAATAAATTATTAAATTTAAGAAAAAAAAAACTTTTTGGTTACGGATAGTAGGAGGCGTAGTTCCATTGACTTGCTCCTACTATGTTACTATATTAATATCTGGCTACGTTTGGTGTTACGTCACCCACGGGTTGAGAGGGTTTGATGGATGATCACTCTTTCCTGTCTTTCTTAATACGTTCAGCTTTGCTTTAACGATAATTGTGTTTGTAATGTTGATAGAGTTATTGGGTCCGTGGCGCACATGGTGAAAGGAGCCTTAGGAGGCGGTATCCTCGGTGGTCACGTGGCCTACATGAAGGCTGGTATATTTATCGGCATACCGTTCAACATCCTTTTCGGATTGTACATGACATATTGTTTATATGTGAGTATTATCTATGCATTAATATATTATTTAAAAGCAAATATCCAATATAGCTCCATACGATGATCACGCGTCTCTAAACACATTTAATTTACCAATTGACATTTTAATAACTATTTGATTTAAGCACGCACTTAAATGCAGGTTACCGCTCGTGGCCACTGTTGTGTATTGCTATAGTCCTAGTTTGACAGTAAAACACAATGTCTCGGTGAAACGTTTAATCTCAACCCCATTGCCAACTGACGTTACGTTGACATCTGTCATAAAATAAGCATACCCTACAAATGGCAGATCGCCTTGTTGGTCTAGTGGTTATAAATTAGGCCGTTGATCGCGAAGTCCCGGGTTCGAGCCCCAGGTCAGTCAGCTAAATTGTCAGTCTGGAAGTTTGTCAGTGTGTACGCTCCCGTGCCTCGGAAAGTACGTAAAACCGTTGATGTTGATGATGATGAACTCTAGCCAGCCGTGTCGGATTTGCCGTTACATCAGATAATGATATCACTATCATGGAATGGAAAGTGCGCCTGTGTTTGTGCGCACAGTGCACACACTGTACATTATAATGAGATTGGAGGCCATGGCTGAAATCGGTCATGACGATATGATAACATGGCAGACTATCTCTGCCGACGGTTTTGCGTGTAAAAATTAAATAAATACAAAAATATTGTAGTCAGTGTACAATTATTTAAGTATGAATGTAGATAAAAGGCATTGGGTTGAGAGATGAGAAGAGATGAGAATTTCTGCCAGTATCTCACGCAAAAAACAAATTAAAATACTATAGTTTTATTACATGAAATGTTACTTTAACAGATCTTAGTGATATCAGCTCAAATACTTTATAGAAGAACTCGTGTTACGTCGATGTCCTATCCCGATGTTGGCGAAGCGGCGATGGCGTGCTTTCCAAATCCTAACGTTGCAAAATACTCAAAAATATTCAGGTAAAAATGTACCACGACATGGTATCAAGTCTCTGTAGAAAACTATGTAATTAAAATATAATTTGATTACCTGAATCAATTATTCAATACAAGAACTCTAGATTATATAGATGATAAAAAATCTAGTACTGGTTGACATTTAGGCGTAATATATTATATAAATAAATATAATTGTATTTAACTAACACAAATTTGTATTTTAAATGTTGGAAAAGAGTAACTGAGGTTCTGGCCGGTTTTTCTCGGTAGAATCTACATTCCAAATCGGTGGTATTTTCACTTAATATCGTTTTGTAAAATGTGGATTCTAAAGTCCATCTTAATTCTCACTGGATAAAGTATATTTTGATTGTTATAATGACGTGGTTTACTTGGTGGTAGGGTTTTGTGCTAGCCCGTTTGGTTAGGTACCACGCGCTCATCAGATATTCTACCGCCAAACAACAGTACTCAGTATTGTTGTGTTCTGATTTGAAGGATGAGTGAGACAGGCACAAGAGACATTACATCTTAGTTTCCAAGGTTGGTGGCGCATTAGCGATGTAAGGAATGGTTAATATTTTTGACAGCGCCATTGTTCATAGGCGGTTATGACCACTTACCATCAGGTGGCCCATATGCTCGTCCGCCAAATTATACCATAAAAAAGTGGTATACTTGAAAACTAAAGAATAATTTAAAAATGCTTTGTTTTTTTATCTTGTTAAGGTATACAATTGATGCTATAATATGTATCGATTTGTTTGGTGCCTGCGCCTGTTACCAAATTATAATAGCTAAATCCATAAAACAACTCGTGGAAAACACGCAGAGAACACCTATAGAGGGCCTCGGACCAGGTAAATAAACTCCAAATTCTTAATAGATTAATGACTAATGTTATTAATACATGCTAGGGATAGTAGCAATAGAATGTAGGCATACGCTACCAATCTCCCACGGAAATATGCATCAAAGACAATAAATGTTAAATGTACCGCTTTCTTTAGTATCAACAAAAACAGGGCGGCAGGGCTCTGTGCAAACCCGTCTGAGTAGGTCCTAGTCATCAGACTTCCTACTGTCTAACAGCAATCAGCATTGTTGCGTTTCGGTCTGAAGGTCGAGTGAGCAGGTTTATCTACAGGCACAAGGGATATAACATCTTCGCTCCCATGGTTGGATACACATTGGCGATTAGTTAGTATTTCTTACAGCGCCTCCTTGTCCGTCTACCTATATCTTAAAAAAGGGGGAGCGGTGCATTTGAAAGTCTCCGATTATGTTTGTATTTGTATTATTTCTAACTTACTTTAATTATGGTACATGTTGAAATTTGCGTAAATGGATATTTGTTATTAAATCATGCCAAAACTGCCGTACACTACCATATTTTTTATAGTAATTTAAATTATACTAACAAGAAATATATTTTGGTTAAATATTTTTATCGTGTTTTAAATTGTCTTTATTTTCATCCTTATTGTTTTTAGGTTATCCCAATTTGCGAGTATACTTGGCGTGTATGATTTTGCCAATTATCCTTATTTGTCTGATAACCCATCTGAAGTGGTTGGCACCTTTTTCAATTGTGGCTAACGTCATTATATGTGAGTTTTTTTTATTATTATTATTGTTTATTGTTTTATTTTTATTCTGGTTTATAAGATATGATGGAGCAGTCATTCCTAAATTGTTTTTATAGAGACATGACGTCAGGGTTACTGACATCATGTATATTTATTGCCATTTACATTTTTAGATTTATAATAACACGTGTTACACACAGTTCCGCCTATACTAATTAGTTTAACAACTGACTATCAAATTATCTATTACCTATTAATTAATAATAATAATAATAATGACATAATTAGTAATACATTTTTATAATAACATATGAAGTCCTTACAGTTTATTTAGAACTTTTGAATGTATTTGAGCCGATATTTATGACCTAAATTTAATATTTAAGTATTCGCGTTTATCAAAGTAGATAGTATATGGAATAAAGATATTAAGTAAATTTCGATTCAAACACAAAAAAAATCACATTTTCTCATACCAACTTAATCTAATTTTTAGCTAAGACATTTTGTAATGTTTTGGATCTTTGAAAAAATTATCAAACTAAATTATTTTAACTTGATTATTATTAACCTTCACGCATTCTTATCTCTTATCCCAAAGCGCTTTATAATTTCCATACCCAATACATACGATTAAAAGAAAAGCCTGTAAATGTCTCACCGACGGGATAATGCCTCCGCTTTTTAAGAAGAGTGTTTTAGAGACTTCCAGTACGCTGCTTCAATGCGGGCTACGTACATATGTGTCAAGGTTTCCACACGATGTTATCCGTCACCGCCAGGCATGAGATGAAGTATACCGACTCAGCCATCCTGGCACTCACAGATAGTTATCCCCACGCTGATGTATTATGATTAATTCACTTATTATGATATATTCAAACAAACTAGTCAAGATCTTCTCGACCATTAACGTCATCATCGTGATAGAACTGATAATACGATCATAAACTTGAATACCGTTTTTTTTTTTTTCAGTATTCTGTATAATGTTAACCGTATACTACGCATTCCACTTCAACCCGAATTTCGAGAACCTGGTCAAAGTGACAAAGCTTTATAACTTCTTTGAATACGTCGGCATGTCTGTGTTCAGCATGTCGTGTTCGGGAGTGGTTATTCCCATCGAGAACAATATGAAAGACCCAAGGAAATATCCTCAAGTTTTAATGACTGGTGAGAAAGAGATGAAATAATATATTTCTCCGATACAGTTGTATTGGAGATCATTTTCTGGTATTTTTATTAAAACCGACAACAAAGGGTAAAACATGAACTTCTTATAATTGGGTGTAATGGTGTCCGATTTGCCGCGTGGCAAGGAGAGAAACTCCAAGCAGCTATCGGGAACTGCAAGCTGGTTGTAGGCTTAAGGGGCCCGTGCCGTGCCAATCATCAACGTTTATCTTCTCTGCTCATATTACTGTCCCTGTCTTATTTTGGTAGAAACATGTCGGCGTAACTTAAGATATGTAAGGAAAGTTCTATTTTTAAAATAGAACTTACTGCAGTTCTCGATAAGTCAAGCCCTTCAAATAGGTTTTATTGATTTGGCTGGTATACTATTCATGACGTGAAGACATGCTGTAAATAAAATTGAGATAATGGCAGCATATAAATTAAAGCAACCATTTTAAGACTATTAATGGTGGGACATAATGCAAGCTAATCTCTGTATACGTTACAGAACATTTCATTACATTTCCGATATTTCAACTGTTATTATATTTAATGTTTATCTTATATCTTTATCTATTTTACATTCTTTCTTCTAGGGATGTCATTGATTATCTGTTGCACATTCTCGGTCTCATTTTTCGGATACGTTGGCTTTTTACAAGAGTGCGAGTCTCCTATTACTGTCAACTTTCCAATGACTATGTTAGTATGTTTTGATTTTTATAGGTAGCAAAACCTGGAAGACGTTGTTTTGTCTTTGTATTTTTATTTAATTATGTATATAAATATCAATATCACTTTAGATATCGGCTAGAGATAATTATTTATATTAATTTTCTCTAGTATACGGTTAACCACGTATTTTGTATAAAAATCATATCATTTTATTAATAAATACAATCGAATTGTTAATGTGATTAGTACCGATAGTTTGTTTCATTCCAATCGACGTTACTCTATTGCATTGTTCTCAGTAATGTTAACATTTTTACAAACAACAGTATCAGCCTGTAATTTTCCCAGCGCTGGGATAAGGCCTCATTTCCCTTTGAGGAGAAGGTTTGCTTGAAGATTTGCACCACACTGCTCCAATGTGGGTTGGTTACTCGTTAGATACTCATGTGGCAGAAATTCGTTGAAATTAGACACATGTAGGTTTCCTCACGATGTTTTACGAGATGAATTATAAACACAAATTAAGCACATGAAAATTCAGTGATGGTTACATGGGAACCCGCAATAATCGGTTAAAATGCACAAGTTCTATTCATTGGGCCATTTCGGCTTTTATATTTAAATATTATGTACTAAATTTGTATTTTATTATTTTTATATGTGCCAACTTTATTGGTGAAAACTAAATCGGTCAAACTGTGTCGCAATCTTAATCTCAAATAGATAGGAATATCCGTTTTATGTAGACTATAATCGATCTTTTACTAAAACAATTAAAATAAATATTGACGGACACTGATTAAGTTGTAGTTATATACCAACAAAAATATAATTTAATTCATCAAGAATGCAACCGACAGTTCAAATTTGTTATCACCGTGACAAACCAAGATGGACGCCCCTTTCTTTTACTTCATCTGAACGTCTGAAGGTGACGTCACTCCCTTGACCGCGTCACTGTTTTCGTTCTACAATAATACAATAATTATATTATTACTAGATGAACCTGTAGCTTTACTTTTTACTTTACTATATAGTACACAACCGTCACTAACACTAGACCCTCGATATTTATCGCCTAGGTAATGTTTACCTAATATATTTTATTGCATGTTTTCAGCTTCCCCAAGATCCTCAAAGGTGGTATCGCTGTTATGATCTACGTTACTCACGCTCTCAACTACTGGGTTCCTTTCAACTTATGTTTCTATTACCTCAAGTCACGTCATGATCAAAATAAGATTTTGAAGTGGGAACTTATTTATAGAGCGTGTTTTGTCATCATGATTGGCATCGTGGCTATTATCTTTCCGAACATTAATGCTCTTATGGGATTTGTGAGTATACTTGTCATTTCTATTGTTATATACGTAGACTGAAAACATTACATACATACATTTAATTCAACAACGGAACGTGACGATTCAAAAGTACTTTTAGGAGCCGACTTGAGTAAAAAATTCTTTGATTTCGATTTTGTAACATTTACCAATACTGATAAAATTGTGCAAATATTTGCATGATTTTTGTTGTACAGTTGATTGTCAGTAGCACCGATTCTACTAACAAATTGATATGTATCGCAATCGAATCGAAATGTAATCGATATTTTCCTATTTTACTAACGCAACCAGATTGCGGTTCGGTCCAATTTCGATCAACAGAAATAAGTACAATTGATCCTCACGATGATAATGTTAGGTCCATATGATTTACGCTGAGGTTAATTTTTGTGATTAATAGTCCAAGTTGGATCGTAATAAAATCGTATAATTACCGTTATTAGTGCTGTCTCATCCCCGATGTGTTTTTAATGTAGAGTTCTATATATTGGCAAACCGCTAACCATTAAAGTTCCTAACTGATTTATAATACGACTGTTGGTCTTAATTATTTGTGAAATAATGAGAACAACATGAGAATAATCAAAAGTCAGGAGATAGACACTATTTTTAAATATCGTTAAAGAACATTTCACGATCACCAACCTATATTAGTAATCTACTACATTACTACATTTAACTGATATTGTTAGGAATATATTCAAGCATGCTTGTAAAATTTTTGAATTAAAAATGAATTTTATTTATTTTCAGCTGGGTACGTTTTGCTTGTCAAACATGGCGTTCATATGGCCGAACATGATCTACCTAATGACGATCTGGCAGAGACCAGGCCTCGGCAAATACAATTGGCGTTTGTGGAAAGGGATCGTATTAATTTCTATAGGACTATTTATTTTGGTTTGCGGAACAGTTGTCAATTTTAATGAGCTATTGTCTGTATTTAGATAAAATAATTGTGTTTTGGTCATGTGATTGTAATATTGGTTTAAAAGTTGGGACCAATTTTTGCTTTAAGGTTGCTCGTTAATTTTTAGATTAGATGATTCTCCTTGATGATATATTATCAAATTCATATAATACACACCTTCGTCCACATTCACCTTCATTTGACCTGTGTTGCGACTGGTTGCAATAAAACTGAAATGTTGCAATGCAATGAGCAAAAGATGGTTTTGACTTTTAGGCGAATATTCAGTAGTGGTTAAATGATGTCCTAAATTCGATTTGTGTTCCCATTCATTACAGAGAGTTTCAATCTATATCTAATCTATACAGTTTGATAGAACTTTACAAATTGGGAAGTATTTTTTAAAAATAGTCTATAATTGTAACTCTTTGCTTATTGATTGATATATTTTAAAATTAAAATATATTTTTTTTATTTAAATGCTAGTTTCATTTGACAACAGATTCTGTTCTGTGAGGTACAACAATTGCGTACATAATAGAAAATTACTGTTCCATTGCTAACTTAAAGTTCTTGATGGAATGTTTATTCTTGTTGCTCCAGAAATGGTAGACATACATATGCAAAATTTCTCATGAAGATTTCTTTCATCTTATGGAAAACTTCAACGTAGACCTCGTGGTCCGTTTTGGCCATCTTTGCTTTTTGGTACAATAGTATAGTACTACCAGTTACTAAGAAAGATAATTTATCGACAAAAAAATCCTTGATGCACTTAGTGACTTAACTTGACATGTCTCTCAATGCTTAAAATCAACTCGATTATTATGTGCCATTATCTGCGACTGATGAAATTATTTGTACTTAGTAAGGAAGTCTGGGGCTTTTTTATGTATCATAGTGAAACATTGCTTGCATCAAATATATCTTGAGCTACCGTCTGAATCGTCGTTTTAGACTGAGATTATAATAAAACTTAAGCGCAGTGCATACATTTCAACCGAGAAAAAGAGAGGCATGCTGAGATGATAAGAAGATAATACGGCTAATGGTTTGAAAACAATGAGAAATTAGCTTCTTCATCGGCTTTACATAATAGGTAACGGTGATACCATGAGGTCAGCAGAAAAGATGAAAGCAGAGAAAGAGATTGATTAATTAAGGGGTGTTTAGAAGAGAGGAGTGGGATTTTATCAGTTGCCAAAATATATATATTTAAATTATGATCATTGTTAAGAGCCGAGATGGCCCAGTGGTTAGAACGCGTGCATCTTAACCGATGATTTCGAGTTCAAACCCAGGCAAGCACCACTGAAATTTCATGTGCTTAATTTTATAATTCATCTCGTGCTCGGCGGTGAAGGAAAACATCGTGAGGAAACCTGCATGTGTCTAATTTCAACGAAATTCTGCCACATGTGTATTCCGCCAACCCGCATTGGAGCAGCTTGGTGGAATGTGCTCCAAAACCTTCTCCTCAAAGGGAGAGGAGGCCTTTATCCCAGCAGTGGGACATTTACGGGCTGCTAATGAATGAAAATGATTGTTTGGGGAGTTGATAGTTTTCTTTTGACAGGAAAAGTGTGTACACAAGTAACATATAAAGTGTTATTTTACCAGTTGTTTATACGACACAACACACAGTTTTATTATTTTAAATTTGACTGTAAACAAATTTAATCATCTGTACTTTTAATCTTTTAAACTGCGCAACGGGCTTTAATTCGATTTTCTTCAACAAATACTGATTCAAATAGAAGGTTTACAGTAGAGAAATGCCGAGACTTTTTTTTTATGGCATTGGTTGGCGGACGAGCATATGGGCCACCTGATGGTAAGTGGTCACCACCGCCCATAGACAAAGGCGCTGTAAGAAATATTAACCATTCCTTACATCACTTATGCGCCACCAACCTTGGGAACTAAGATGTTATGTCCCTTGTGCCTGTGATTACACTGGCTCACTCACCCTTCTAACCGGAACACAACAATACAGTGTACTGTTATTTGGCGGTAGAATATCTGATGAGTGGGTGGTACCTACCCAAACGGGCTTGCACAAAGCCCTACCACCAAGTCAATCTTCTTTCCTAGCAGGAAAAAGCAAGAATTTTCTTTGTATATTTGATCTTTAAGCTTAATGTTGTAAATAGATATTTATTCTTTATTGAACCACTGTGACGCCGAAACAGGTATAACACGATAACCATCAGTCATATGAAATATCAGTCTCAATTGATGTGTGTTTGTTTGTGTGTGTGTGTGTCTTATATAATTATTCAGTTTTCAAATTATACGAGTAAGATCCAAAGTGATTTTTTATAGAATAATTCATTTAATTTGGCTGTCTGCATTTCTGTAATAATTATAATATTACGGTTTACTGATAATGCCCATTCATTTATATCTTCTTCATGGTAAGACGTCTTTAAGGGTTATAAATAAATAAATATTGGACAACATCACCACATCGACATCAAGGGTTATTATGTATAACAATAAGTAAAATATTTAAAAATGTAAATGTATTCTTGTACACTAATCCTTAGTGTGATGGCATAGGTCAATTTACATTGGCTCACGAATCTCTCCCAGCCAAAATATAAATAGCGCGTATGTCTTGTGTTCCCGTCCGCTCTAAATTCCGTCCGGCGCTCGCGCAGCCCGGACTGTTGAAAATTCCTATTTTAATGTAGGAATTGTAATCGAAATACGACTGGAACAGGCCACTTGTGTTAATATCGTTTCGTGTTATGTGAAAATGTGTGATCAGTGCATACAACGATAGTTATATGGATGTTTGATATGTGTTGGTAAGTACTAAATATATACTATAGAAGTTCGCTGGAGCTCAACGATGGCTTGTGATGTCTGATTCAGTTACCGTTATAAAATAGGCCAATCTTGAATAATACTGTATTGATATCGATGTAGGTGTTCATTGATTCAAAACCTACTTTTTTCTCAGATAGACTATGTACCTACATAGTATGTATCTTAAGACTTGTCTATATAAAGTTAATACTATTTTTGATATTTTTTTACGTGTATAATGTCATAATACACTTTATTATAGTAATTTTATTGCTGTAAACGGTGATTGTCTGTCAGTTTTTTAAGCTATTCCTGACAATGTTAGTCACTTATTCACTCTGAGCACGTGGTTTAAATATATATATGTATACTAATTACGTTAATAACCGTTACTTATCGTTCATAAAATATTAAAATTTTATATAAATAGTTAAAACGTGTTCTGTTTGGAAATAAATCATTTATTTTCAACAGACACGGGAGAACATTCGAGAAAATTATGCTTTCAAAGCACTTAAAAACTTAGAATATAATTAGTCTCGTAAAATAAAATTTATTATTTTTAAACCGTACTTAGTATCTAAGATTTATTCAGCTTTAGAATTTAATAACATTTGATGTTGTATGATTTTTTTTAAACATTTCGATATTACTTTTTCATTTATTATATTTATAAGTTAAATGAAGTATGAGAATCTATTAATTTATATACTTCATTTAACTAATAAAGTTGTAAATGTATATTGGTTTAATCTCATTACACGCGCTATTGTCTGTACGAGATCGCTTTTAGCAATATAGACGTTATTTCATGCAATGTTATCAACCTTTATAACACGGTCTGCGTACAACTAAACGTTCAATTTTGTAAAATTCGTTGTATATGTATATTCTTGTCAAGAAGCTAACATCCACTCATCATATATTTGACGCCAAACAGCAATACTTGGTTATTATGGTGTGAAGCTCTTTTCAAACTGGAACACAACAATAAATAGTGAGCCAGTGTAACTACAGGCACATGGGATAGCATAGTATATATCTTAGTCATATGTATATCTTAGTCATAGGATAGTATAATATCTTAGTTTAGGGGGTTGGGAGCGCCTTGAAGTTATTGTATAGTACCACCAATCACCACATAATATCAGATAGCCAACTCATAAATATTTCAACCTTTTTGAAATTAATAAAATCGTTATCAGATATTTGTGATAATGTTGAAAAAGTCCTCAGACTTTATTCAAATCTTGTAACATATATAAACAGTGGGCCATTTAGCTCGTTGCCAAATATAAAAGCTTTAAGCTTTAATTCTGTGCCGTTCGATGACCAGTTATTTGTCAAAGGGTGCTAAATACCAACAAATTACGTGTATTTATGTCTTTTGACAAATAACTAACAGTCAATGATTGCTTGTTCGGTCATCAATGTTGTATTGAAAATCAAATCAAATTGATAAGATAATCGGGATCTATCTATCTATCTATCTACCCGGCCCTTCTTAGCGTAAAAGTTTACACTAGACGTTTATATTGAAGGCCAAACATACAAAGTATAAATCTTGTTTTTTTTTTTATTGAGCCACTGATATTCGCGAGCTGAAACAAATCACCAAAGTTTCATCACAATTGGATAAATGGTCCTGGAACGCGCAGAGGACAAACATTTGATAAAATGGGATGAGCCGAGATAGTCCAATGGTTAGAAGACTAAGTTTGTGGATTTAAAACACAAACTTTTCATGTGCTTAATTTAGAACTATTCTTGTGCTCGGCAGGGCAGGAAAACATCGTAACGAACCTTAATTTAAAAAAAGATAAATTAATTTAATGAGATTCATTTCATCACATCAAGAACATATTAAATGATTTATTCATTTCATTTCTTTTAAAAAAACATATTATTTCTCAAGTCTATCATAATAATAATAATTACCAGGAATTAACAGTTTAGGATCACGCTCAATGAACTTGTCGCGTGACGAAAAGTGATTGTATTCTTGTGATTTCCAATGATTTTCAATTATTGGCGATAGCTTTGTTTTTGAATGCAAATTCTGTTTTTTTTTACATGTGTTGAGCCACGATTAATAGTATTATGAACAATAAAATAAAAACATATAAAGCCTTTGATAAAATTACATTACGACTTTAACTATAATAATAAAACTTATATCACACATTGAAATAAAACTAGTTTTTTAACGGATTTAATCGCGTATATTAATTATTTTAATTATTTTAACATCCCGACGTTTCGAGCACTTTGCAGTGTTCGTGGTCACGGGCAGACTGTCTGCCCTGTCCGTTAAAAAACTAGTTTTATTTCAATGTGTAATAATTGCGAAAATCTAAGACAACATTAACTTATATCACATCTTCTACCACATAATTGACATTTTACATGCTGTAATCATACATGTACATATTTTAAATAAAACTTACCTACATACTTGTTACCATTTGTAGACTATGAATAAAACATTAAACATTCGCGATGAGATCATTACATTCATTAAATATAAGAAAAAACTAATTTAGCTGTATAGTTACAAGTATCAAGATCGTTTCCTATTTCGTACTTAGTAGTATAAATAGTGCATGCAATTAGGTAATATAAAATCGTCATCCTGAATCACATAATCATAAATAGTGTTTAATAATAACTGTCATCCACTGGCAACTGATTTGGCAGTTGATTATACGATTCACTACATAACGTCTCATTACAAGCAAGAACGTGAAAATCAAGCTTGTCACGTCAATAGTCTAAATTTAAAGCTAGTGAATTGCGAAGCGCATCTTTCTATATAATAATATTGTATGCTAAAATCTTCTCCGAAACACACTGCATCGTTTGGTATGAGTTTCTAGTATATTGGTTCGGTAGCGTTTTTAGTTTGGTTTCAATTTAAAAAAAAGCGTATCCGTGTTTATTCGTAAAATAAATACGTGATGGCGTGATGGCGTCTCAACCAATTACGGCCTTGGCGGCCAACCTTAAATGTGACCAGCCAAATACGCAGGACATATTATAGTGCACAAGTGTGTGCACAAACACAGGTCCACTCTCTATTCCTTTACTCTCATAATCCGACACGACTGGAATGAGTTCAGGACCAAGAGCTTCACGTGCTTTCTAAAACACGGGAGTCCAGACTCCGTGCTGTCACTAAGATTTTTTTCGATAGAAAAACAAAATAATTTTTTTTCTACCCAATCTGGAACTTCAACTCATGTCCTCGGAATCTCCGGTCTTATATCAAGCCATTAAACCAACAATACAATAAATACGTAAACATACATTTGTTATGGTGCAATCTGTCATTGTAATCCCCAAAATATCCTATAGCTGTTTCCAATATCAGGAGGCGTAAGAACAAATAATCAACTTTGGAATTGAATTGATGTAATATCATTGGTCGAGATCTTAATTAATTCATGCTTTTGTAGTAATTATGTAATCGTGAAACAAAGACCTTGATTCAGTTTGATCTGAGTGAAATAAACGAAAATATTACAAAAATTGCTACTATTTTCGTATTTAGAAATTACGTTGCTAATTATCATTCTATCTACATTTTTTCTAATCTTATGGAATGAAAATATTTATAATTATATTGCAACCATAAGAAAAAGAGAAAATAATGCTTATTAAATAAAAATCTCTAATTATAAGTAAATAATAAGTAAAATGGTAAAGCATCAACAGAATATCTCTATCAGTTTATCTATAAAAATGAAATAGGACTCACGAAATCTCAGAAACTTGAAATTTGGCAGGTAGGTTCCTTATAGGGTAGACATCCGCTAAGAACGAAAACGAAACTCTACCCCTAAGGGAATAATACGGGGATGGAAATTTGTATTTTAGAAATGTCGCGCAGGTATTACTGGTTCAGCTAGTATCTTATATCATGTAAAAACTGTGAGAAATTTTAAGTCGTGACTTCAGTTTCCTTGTTGACGTTAATTTCATGATAATGTAATGGTAATGGTGTCATGGCTACAGGAATTCACTTTAATTTTTAAAGGGTGAAATATTTGTTGTAATTGGATAAAATTGAACATTTCCTGAAAAGATTAGCTATAGGAGCTTATTTATCTTAATGTTGATCAGATTAGGAGCCAAGAAATATTTATTGCACCAAATAATAATTGTATATAAATAGAAAAACACACTTAATTCACATGACACCAATTAAAGTCCTCTTGTATGTCAGAAAACGTTCCATTAAAATTGATCCTAATAATATATTTTAAATCAATAAAAATCTTTTTATCAAACATCAAGAAGTATATATCACACAAGAAATATATCAAACTGAATATTAGGCAAATGAAAAGGGATTTATCATAGTCATTTTATTTTGGAAACTAAATTTATGCGCGTTGACACATGATATTAAATTGCCCCGTAAATAAGACTTACATAGCATTATCCGTCGCCACGAACGATCAACAAAATTTAACTTGGAAATAAATAAACGATATTATTTTTCAGATATAACTTTTGTACATTTATGCATATATTTTTCCGAATATTGTCACCTAATTTGTCTCATATACATTATTTTTTAAAAGCTTATTTAATTATTTTACCTTTCTCTTTCCTGTCATCCTGAAAATGTCCATTGCTTTGCTCTATTTTTGGTGACATCATTAAAACTCAAGTAATCCCAGACAGTTATCCTGCTATTGAGATAGCTTTTAGTTAGAACACGTGAATCTTATTCGACAATAGTGAATCAAACCCAGTGGGAAGCCATACTGACTATCATGGAATTAATTTCAAACTTGTTATAGTTTGTCTCTTAATCGGCAATGAGGGAAAACTTTGTGAGAAAACCAGCAAATGTTGCATCAAGGAAATTGTATTGTCGGGTGAAATAAGGTACAAACCTTCTCGGTTTTAGATTTGGCATTAAAAAATTAAGGTCTTGTTAAAAATCATAATAATTAAGACAACCAATAAAACGTTGTTTAGGTGAAAAAAAGCGTTTAGGTAATTTGTCTGTCAATTTTCATGTTTGCTAAATAATAATAATTTGATTATTTTCGATTATGAAAATTATATCAAGAATAACTCCTAACTATCTCGCTGGTTTTTCTTGATGTATTTACCGAACCGGTAGCAGCTTTAAGGTTAAATTAATTTCCAAAAATGCCGATTAAAAAGTTACTGATAAGAATGAGTAAGTTTAAATAAAGTGTGTATCGATTCAATTTTATTTGATAAGAACAAAATCCAATACATCTTATTATATTTTACTTCAGAACCAATTCACAGAAGTTGATCTTTATTTCGATAATAGGGCCATGTCATTTGGCTTGCATCCAAACTTAAGACACGACAACAAAGAAATAAATAAACGTATACTATTAAAAGAGCTCTGTTACCGTGTGTTACGAATATCAAAGTAATTTATAAATCAATCTCTGTGCATGTAACATCGAGACTGCACGAACTATTCAATTTATTTTCGAAATTAAAACTTGAACTTTAAACTATAAAATATTCACGAGCATTATGAGATATGTAGTAAAACCAATTTAAAATTAAATATTTATCTTTATTTTTCATACAATATTTTCGACTTTCTTTTTCTTTAAAAAAAAAAATATACTCTAATACCAAACTAACCTCTTTTTCGTGTAAATTAGGCCTTTTGTTTTTTTATTCAATTAAATTTAAAAAAAGCTTCATTAAATGTATAACACCTCGCCCTATTTTCTCCACTGGTGACAGAAGGACTGTTTCGTTTTTTGCCCAGAGGATGAGAATTGCGTATATATTTAAGGAATTACTGTTAATAATTGTTATATAATATTCAAATAAGCCAAATGGGGCCTGTATAAAACAACTTACTTTTATTGTTTTATGTTCGGCGCCCTAAAAGGGTTCATAATTATATTATTAATATAAGTTAAGCTATATTACCTAAGTACACATTATGGAATGCAATAAACGATTTAGTATACCTTGAGCTGAGTAGGGATTAATGACGTGCACTTTACTTATAAAGCCTTTTATTTTGTAGGTCTACTTACTAAATGTTACCGGGCGGTTAAATACATCGAAATAATTCGCGACCTGTCGTGGATTAAAACGCACCAATGATTAGTATGATAAATAAATAAATACTGGACAACGTAACATACATTACTCTCATCCCAATGTAAGTAGCTAAAGCACTTGTGTTATGAAAAATCAGATGTAACGACGGTACCACAAACACCCAGACCCAAGAAAACAGAAAACTAATTAACTTTTTCTACATCGACTCGGTCGGGAATCGAAAACGAGACCTCGGAGTAGCGTACCCATGAAAACCGGTGTACACACTACTCGACCAGGGAAGGGAGGTCGTCGTGATGATTTGCGTAACATTTTTGTCATATATCAATAACTTATATGTATAGACCTTATTACTCTATCTTGGTGTTATTCTCGTATATATAATGATGCTTTCAATAGGACGATTAGTCGAAGTTGAAAGCTTAAGGGTTGCAGAACCCATCCATATATTGCAAGCTCGTTTCTCAGTCCTTTATGAAACGAAGATCTTCTCCAAATTTGTAGTATCTATATTTATAATTGTGATTGCCAATCAGTGAATTGTCTTTTATATAAACACACGTACTCCTATACATTTAGCTTGGTGATGTTGTCGAGGCCAATACGGTATTGTTCGATCTTAATTGAAGAATAAACATTTAAACAAACGAACATTTATCATGGTTAGGTACCACCCATTCACCATCATTCTACCACCAAATAGCAACTAAGTATTGCTGTGTTCCGGTTTGAAGGGTGAGCAATTGTAACTACAGGCACAAGGAACATAATCTCAATTCATAAGGTTGGTGGCGCATTGGCGATGTAAGGAATGGTTAATTTTTTTTTACGTCAACAATATCTGTGGGCAGTGATGACCTCTTACCATCAGGTGGCCTACTTACCCGCCAACCAATGCCATAAAAGTTATAAACCTAGTAATATTTATACCTTACTATTTTTGCATTTTCATTGCCTCTAATGTAAACGCATATATGGTGCCGATTTTGAAACGGATAAGTGCTTCATGTGACTTTGCCACTGGCTGCGAGGCCCCGGGTCTAAACAGCCAGGCTACAATTAAATCTATTTTTTATATATTTGTTATATATGTTATATAAGCAGTAATATAAAAATTAACATATACTAGTTGGTCCTCGTGAATTCGTCCGCGTGAAAGTTGGTTTTATTACGCACTATTTCTTTGAATGGCGATAACTTTTTCATAGTGAACCGAATCTAATCAAAGTCGAAAGTAGGCTTTTACAAGCACTTATGAATCGTCATTTAACAGAATTGTATTAAACGTAAAGCAACCATTGGTTTGAAGTACAAAGTTATTGACTAAACTATATTAAATACAGTTAAATTCATATAATAACACCCATTATACATATATCTATATAATCTATATATAATCTTGTGTTGAATAATATGCCTTATTTATTTATGTTGAGGTAATGAAACAAAGCTTGGGTACCTACACCAGCAGGAAAATCCGTTTGGTAGTTTCGGAAATTAGCGTGTACAGACAAACAAGAAAAAAATCTACGTGTCGGGACGTCCAAGAGAAGTGATAACTGAAAAAACGTATTAGAGTGTGAGAGCAGAAGCCTGCCTACCGCTGCCGTATGCGTAAGAGAAAGAGAGCCATAGAGACTGGCGCCGTAACGCGTTACGTAACGAAGCGGTTAACTCTCCCATAAGAAGTTATCACTTCAAAATAATTAAAAATCACCTCTTTTGTATTTTGGTATTCTTTCTTATCACGCACATTATTTTTTTTATATCAATATACAGACACAGTTTCTACAGCATTATTTTAAGGAGATGCTGAGACCTCATAATAATAATCGCACTAAGCTTTAAAATTATACGTAGTAGAGTTTTTATTATGTGTATATTACTACTATGGTACAAATATCTCTACGTAGTCGTATAAAACCCCGTTAACTTCGGTTAAATTCGAATGATTCGCAACTCCGAATATTCCCGAAGGCTAGCTTGAGTTTGCGGATGTCAGTAATTCACTTGTATTCAGTTTTCAGTACGTCTGCGGCACTTGTCCGTAGTGGACGTGTGTGAAACGCGTGTAAAATGATAATCAAATACTCTTCCTTACTTATTTTTGTCATAAAAGTGTGTTAAAATATGTGTACAGTGACACGTAAAAGTGATTCGTGTGTTGCATTGTGATATTGTGCGTGGGATTTACTTTTAAAGGATAAAATAGGTTTGTTTTTGTAATTTTGCACTTTTATGTAGTTAACCTGTATAATCGGCGGCCTTTACGAGGTTCGCAAAATCGATCAATGCATTTTCGCTATTGTATCATGTAGACAAAGGTCATTTTCGCTTGTCAGCATTTGAATCGTGTTAGCTAATGTTTCCAATATGTTGTACTGATATTTATTAAAATTGTGACACGGAACGGGCAGGCTGGTCATTTGCGTTAAGCTTAACATATTATAAAAGTTTTCTTTTTACGTACACGAACTGCAGTGCAGTAAAATTATTCTTGTATCTCAAGACTTCTACAACATTTATGTCTCAACTACGCACGGGTAAAACACAATTTTAATTCCGAGATAAGTTTATTATAAAATTAATATAATTTAAACAGAATATCTATATTAATTATAAAGTTTAAGAGTCTGTATTTTTGAACGTGCTAATCTCAGGATCATCCAATCCGATTTGAGATCTACTTAAAAGCGTTAGATACCATAATTATTGGAAACGGTATAGACTTTAGGTAAATTTCATCACGTTTTTGGTCGTAAGAAAGGGGGAGCGTTTAGAGCTGGCGAAACCGCGCGGAGTATCTAGCTAGTAAAGTATTCAAATTTAATGAGTCTTTTTTATTAAAAAAGGGAAACAAACAATATATTAAACTTATGTAAATAATAAATAACAACAAATAAAACTGCTCTTTTAAACATAAAATAAAGCTAAGCATCGACAACGATTACAGATTAAATAAACAAAAGCTTACTAGATAAACAAGTGAATTTGATTTTAAAATAAAAACATTTCGCCACATTCATGTTTATTAAACTTGAATGTGTTAAGGTTTTCGAAATCTAGGTATTCGTTTTAATAAATAAAAATAAATAAATTTACGTATTTATTACGTACATAAAATAATGAAAAATAAAATAAAACCTAACCGAATATTTCTTATACTGACGTATTCGAACAATGCTTTTTTTCTGACTTCTGATTGCTAACTTATATTGACTGCAATAAGCATCCTAGTGTCGCCTGTTAGACGTGCGTCTGTAATACAGCGGAACCTGTACTGTCAACTGAATTGATTTTAACTCAATCGGATGAATGATTTAAGTTTAAAAATATGCTAAATGATATATATTATCAGCATTATAGTAAAACAGGCGATGGATTTAAAAAGTAAAGATGCATTACAAAGGTTGCTACGATACAAACAAATAGGGTGCCTGGGTATATCTATACTAATATTATATATGCGAAAGTAACTCTGTCTGTTATGCTTTAACGGCTAAGCAACTGGACGGAATTTGAATAAATTTTATATGGCTGTTACTTGTGCCTAAAAATCTGACAACCAACCCCTTAAACCACGAGCGAAGCTGCGGCCGTCAACTGGTATACTTATAAGTGTTTTCTTTTTTGTTGTGTTTTTTTTTTGTAGATTAAGTGTAATATGTTTCGTTTTTTTGTTCGGATTTTATTTTCTATTTTGTATAATGGGTGCCGTGTCCCAAATAAACTTTTCTTTTTTTATAAAAACTTCTACTAATGCAAGACCGTCCATCATTCACTCAACGTATATTCTACCACTAAGCATCATTAGTTATTATCAGTATAGCTGTTTCGGTTTGAGGGGGGGAGTGAGCCAGTGATTTCCATGGTCGTTGGTGCATTAGCGATGTAAGAAATGGTTAAAATTTCTTACAGCGTCAAACACGGTCAGTGATAATCATTTACCATCAGGTGTCCAATTTTCCCATCCGCCTACCAATATTATAAATATGTGTTTATTTATGTTCAGTCATCATATAATTTTAATGATGTCACGACTTCATTTTAAGTGAATTATTATTTTTTAATACTCTTACTAATGTATTTAATTAACATAATTATTTACGGTTAAATTGAATTGCTAAGTAATATTAAGCTATGCTAACTAGAATATTATTTGAAATAAGTAGGCAAATGGACCACCTGATGATAAGTGAACCACCACGTTGTCAACATGCTACCAAAGGTGGGTACTAAAATGTTTGATCTCTTATATTTGCTGTGATAATGGCTTACTTACCCTTGATACTGGAACACAACAATACTAAGGGCTATGTGATGAATGGGTGGTACTTACCCAGACGAGCTTGCACAGATCCGTAAAAACCAACAAAGGGATTAAATATAGCAACCAAACTGTTCTTGTTATATCCCTAAAGTGTACCCAAATTTTGAAAGTACAAATTCAAATAGATAACGTTTGGAGCTAAGCTATGACACTAGTTGGTTGATGCACATGTGAAAGATTTTCATCCGACTCATGCAAGATCACGACGTTATCCGGCAACCGAGCGCGAGATGAACTATAAACACAATTTAAGCTGTTGAAAATTCAGCGTTCTCTGCCCGAGTTGATATCGTCGTTGAATGATTATATATCTTCTTATTTAGCAATAAATCTCGACGGCAAAATTAAAACTACATTCTTAACTAAAATCGACTCCCGACGTTTTATGAGTAACCAGAGAGTCGTGCCTTCGCACGAATACAATTTATTAATATAGATAAAAAAAAAATCGCTTAGCAAGACAATGCTAAAGAATTATATAAGATTAATTATTATTTTTTTTCATTACACATTAGCAGCCTGTAAATTTCCCACTGCTGGGCTAAGACCTCCTCTCCCTTTGAGGAGAAGGTTTGGTTATATTCCACAACGCTACTCCAATGCGGGTTGGCGGAATACACATGTGGCGAAATTTCCTTGCAGGTTTATGCAGTTTATGCATTTATGCAGGTTTCCTCGCGATGTTTTCCTCCGCCAAGCACGAGATGAATTATAAACACAAATTAAGCACATGAAAATTCAGTGGTGCTTGGCTGGGTTTGAAACCGAAATCATCGGTAAAGGTGCACGCGTTCTAACCACTGGGTCAACTCGGTAATTTTTTAATACATAGTTCCAATGTATTTGTTCTTCGTTTTTGTTGTTCTATTACAAAAAACACACACTTAGTGACGCTAGTAAAGACAGAAAGAGTCTTTGTTTTATATAATTTATATGTAGATTTGTAATATTTTATTCGAGGTCATTGACACTTCAGTGCTTTTAATTTGAAATATTCATTGGACAATTTCTAGTCAAACAAGTATTAATTAGTATTTTCTATTCAAATTTACTCGAACATTTTACGAGATATGTTTTGCGATACAAAAATACTTCTTTATTAATACCAATCCCACTGGTATTGTACGTAAATTCTGAAATGGATTTAATATATACATATATTGGGTGTATTTTACTTGACGTTACTCTAAGCTTAAACTAATGAAATTCGACATGAGCCAAGGTGGCCCAGTGACTAAAATATGTGAATATTAACCAAAGATTGTGAGTTCAAACCCGGGCAAGCACCATCGAATCAACGTGTATTTATAAGACATCTCGTATTCGGCGGTATAGGAAGACATACAACAGATACGTTGTGTAGGATGATAGAATATCCAACAATTTTTTCTGAACGCTTATTTATTCTAAACTTTACTTTTTATTTAAATTTATTTGAAGTAGTTTGACGTATAACTAATTGGCTGATCGTTAGCATTAGATGAAGCAAAAAAAGATCTAAATATTCGTGTCTTATGTCAAATTAGTTTTTTGTCCCATTTGCTGTATAAACACTTGGCTCTGGGAGTAATGGTGCTAAATGCTTCATTAAAAGTATAACACGTCGCCTTATTGCCTCCACTGGTGACAGGAGGGCTGGTTCGTTTTGCCCAGAGGATCGGAATCGCAATTCATAGGGAAATGCTACTAGCATTCTTGCAATCATTCCACGCGGTCAGGATTTGTACAATAAATATTTTAATTCATATTTGTATATATTTAAGGACTTAATGTAAATAAGTCTTATGTTAATAAGTAATAAAATTGGAGTGTCTGTTTGTAATATTAATATAACCCATTTTTACTACATGCATATGTATGTATACACGGTACATATACCAAAATATTTTTTTTTTACAATTTTTGTCTGTCTGTTTGTTCCGGCTAATCTCTGGAACGGCTGAACCGATTTCGACGGGACTTCACACGGGACTTTCACTGGCAGATAGCGGATGTAATAAGGAGTAACTTAGGCTACTCTTACTCTTTTATTTTAGAATTATATACAGAATAAAAATAAAATCACGCTACAATATCCAAATAACTTAAATTCAAACAACGCGCACGAAGTCGCGGACACAGCTAGTATAAATATATATATATAGAAACGTTATACTCGGTTATTGATTGTCAAGAATCTACTAGAATTTTTACTTAGTACGGGCTCCTGTCTCCGCTCTTATTCCATTTAACGGCGCACAATATTATGAAATACCGAGAGATCTGAAATGTCACGCTCTTATGTCAGCCCTTAGCTTTGAAGTGCCGCCATAGCATCACCTTGCCAAATGGTAGGTCATATAAATGGTAAGTGGTACCACCAAGACGGACCTGCACTAAACCTGTAGTAAATTTACTAACGATGATAATCAGTTATAAGATGTATTTACGGATGCGCTTATAAACAATTTTAATAGCTCTTTCAACATCCATGCATGATATTAGTATTCATTGCCCGTACGATGTAATTAGCATACTGTAAGTTATGGTCGTTTCAATTTAATCACGCTGAACACGACGATATATTAAACTAGCTTGTTGTCTGTGACTTTTTCTCTCTATTTAAGACAATTTAACATCACATGATTATAATTATCTATGTAATGATTTTATTTATTTATAATTTATGAATAAGTTTAATGGAGATCTTCAAAAGTAGATGAGACTACAGTCTATTCCTACCATAAGAAGACAGCATTTGACAGCAAATTGACGCGATATCATTGGTCGAGAGCTTGATTAATCTATGATATTTACTATGGATTTGCGTAAAAATGGCGTTTTGAACGTCGACGATACTGTTATCGGTATTTTATGTATTTCGTTTGGAAGTAAAATTAAAGTGGAAATAAGTAGTTGAGTGTAATAGTTTGGTATTTTAAATAAAGGTATATTAATCATAGTCTCTCAGTAGTGCACAATATAGCTGAGTTATTAGCAAATCGCATGAAATACGTAAATCAAAGGTTTGTTTATCTTTTTTCCTACTTCCATTGGAATAGGCACATATATACATATTAAAGTGCACAAGTATGTGCTCTAACACAGATGCACTACTGTATCACTCTCATAATCCGTGACGGAAATTGCTTACGAGAACGAACAGCTATTACCGAGGTCGAGGGGCGTTATTTGTATAAATTCCTAAATATCGGACAGAAACTGAGAATTTTTTAAAAGAAAAACGTAATAACTAAATAACGGCCCAACGTAATACCTAGGTCCCTAGTCATATATATGTCGTTGGTGTACATATACATGCATATATGCAGCGTGTACAATAGTGATTCCATACGAATTGATGTGCTCAATCGAAAATTCGATCTGAACAACCTAATGAGACTTAAAATCGAAATGACGCAACCAAGGTCGATTCAATAAATCTTTGTTACCTTTTAACTTTTAATAAGAGTCGAATTCGATTGTTTTTTAAAGTATTTATGTATGCACTAGTACGCCTTCTTTGTAGTTTCTGTTGTTTCGCTACAAGTTGACTAATAGCATCATGATTTATTTACATTCCGCGATCTCGGATATCAATATCGAATCCTTATAGCATACTAGATATAACGCGCGGCTTTATTTGCGATTTAGGGGTTAGTTGTCCGGTGCTAAGCATGAAAAACTAGCCTTTGTTCTTATATGAGGTGCAAGCTTGAATAGCAAGTTACAACAAATTCGGTTCAGTGGTTTGTATTTGGAAAAGCGAAAGATAGACAGACTTACTTTAGCGTTTACACATAATAATCCAGACAGTGAAATCGGAGTTACTAAAATAACATCTGCGTGGGATTGGCGGTAATAGAGTCACATACAAATGTATACAAATTGATATCGATGCGTAAAACATATATAAATTGATATATGTTTATGATATATAAGTTGAGGACCTCCATAACACAAGACACAAGTGCTTTAGCTTCTTACATTGGGATCAGAGTAATGTATGTGATGTTGTCTAATATTTATTATTGTTAAATTAAATATACAATATATTTTTGTATTAGTCTTTTACATATTTTATTATTATTAAAGCATTTATTGACTATTATTTGTAACAAAGTCATTTAAATTCATGTCCACTTTCGTTTAGTTGTAGATGTAAATTTTTATGGAGTTTTTGAATATCTCAAACAATTTAGATATATTTTTATGACAGAAAAAATTATATGTCAAAATATGTTACATAGCATTTAATAAATAAACTTGGAAAATCGAAGCGCACGCGGCTAAGTTATACGCGTACCTATGCTATTATTAGATGGTACCATTTTGTCGAACAGTAACGACTACTATAATTATAAACACGAGTGACGTCATAGATTTTCGTCGTCGTCATACTTTTTCTTGGTGTGCAGTACTGTGAAACGTATGCAAGTTATTTTTTAAAATTTGTTTCAGAAAACTAAAATTACGCTCCTACACATTTTAGCTTGTCTTGATTTAGGGGAGGGCAACCGGGGCAATTGTCCTGGGGCCTCCACAAGACAATATAGATACCGATGAATTAACAATTATAATGCAATATATGTATTTGTAGATATCTATCTATAGTTAAAGTCTAATTGTGTTACTAAATACTGTCGTAAGAGTTACTTATACAAAGAATAAATAAATGATTGCTTACAGACATAAATGATACCACTCCTCTTTTGATCCAGCGCCTCTATTCCCTTGTGGCCCCAAGGCCTCGAGACCTTTAAATCCGGCCCTGCATTTTAGACTACACTCATATTTTATACTAAGATACCTACATATTATATTAGAGGAATCATTCGACGAGATAAAATGGTTACACTAGCTGCCTGTAAAATTCCCACTGCGGGACTAAGACCTCCTCTCCCATTGAGAAGAAGGTTTGGAGCATATTCCATCACACTGCTCCAATGTCGGTTGGTGGAATACAAATGTGGCAGAATTTCGTCGAAATTAGACACATGCAGGTTTCCTCACGATGTTTTCCACCGCCGAGCACGAGATGAATTATAAACAGAAATTAAGCACATGAAAATTCAGTGTGAAACCGAAATCATAGGTTAAGATGCACGCGTTCTAACCACTGGGCCATCTCGGCTCATAAAAAGGTTACAATATATCTTTATTACGTACTGCTGCGGCTTTGCTCGCGTTTTAGTGGTTAATTGTCGGACTTAGGTATATAAACTAGCCTATCTCCTTCTTCGGAGGTCAAGCTTGCTTCAAATGAAATTTCATCAAATACGGTTAAGTTTTATGGCCGTGGAAGTGTTACACTTCGGCCTACCGCCACGTGACGGATATAGTTACTTTCGCCTTTATAATATTGGTATAAATATTTTCGGTTTGAAGTAATATGACCATATCTAAAAGTACCGTACTCAACTTTTACTGTAAGACAATAAGTCTTACAGTAAAAGCGACATCGTAATTTATACGCTCAATCCCTCGCAATATTCTTTTCTATCCTCCGTCTCGGAACGTTTTTCTGTTCTTGATGCTACTTATCGTCTTTATAATATACTTCGCTCATAATTTGATGTCAAACTCCAGCTATAAAGTTACCTTTTGCGAGAAAACCATTTCAAGTATTTTAATACGTTAGAAACTAAAGAAAAATATTATACATCTGAGAATATATTTTGTTATTTATATTTTAGCAGTTCATATATAATTTGAGCCGAGTTGGCCGAGAGGTAAGAACACGTGCATCTTGACTGATGAATACAGGTTTAAACCCGAGAAAGCACTACTGAATTTTTATGTGCTTAATTTATGTTAATAATTCATCTCATTATCTGGTACGGCGGGGAAGGAAAACATCGTAAGATACATCGTTACACATACAAGGTCCATGTGTGTAAGTTCAATAAAATTCTGTCAACGTTTGTATCCAATCCGAATTGGAGCAGCGTGTTGGAATAAACTCCAAACCTTTACAGTTGTGGGACATTTACAGGCTATTACTTTATATGTATATAACACAAGATGTCGCTTTTTTACTCGCGTTTTAAAGGTTGATGGTCAGTTTTTAGTAAAAGTTAAGAAAGTTCCATGTTTCTAACTTAAAAAATGACTGACTTCCATACAGAATAACAACCCCTATTTCACCTTTCACCACTTTAGGGGTAGAATTTCCTAAATTCCTTCCTTAGTGGGTGTCTACTCAATAAAACGACCCTACTCACAGAATTTCATGGCCCTATCTTTAATAGTTTACGCTCGGCGATGATGAATCAGTCAGTCGGGACTTGTTATTTTATATGTATAAATAAATAGAATATTTGCCCTTCTCTGTAAGTGTAATCCTACTACCCCGAGGTTGCCCGTAAAAGATTGCTATTAATGATAAGGCAACACTTGCATGCAATCTAATTTTCTATTTTCCGTAAAACTTGTTATTTTAATTGAGCAATCAAGTTCTTATCAATCTATCTATCTTTGTTACATACATCTGTACATGTGTAAGACTGTATACGGGATATTATAATATGTTATACTAGATTAAAACCCGGCTTCGCACGGGTAAAATAAATAAAACTAAACCATTATAAACATATTAACTACCGTAATCCTGCACGAAATTATTATTTGGAACATACTTTCCGAACGCATCAGTAAACGTCAAACATGGCCGCCCGTTGAACTGTCATGTCTTTGAATTTCATGGGTTTAATATCGAAATAACTCGATTGTACGAATTTTGCGGATATATGTTGTCGAGTAAAAATCATAAAATTTTAACGATCTATAAATTGTGGATAGGTTTAGATCCGATTCGATATACCGTACACCTGTACGAGATTATTAATATACGAACTATAGTATATGTTTAATTTCTTTGTTGTAAGTAAATTTATAGTAAACAAAGTGTATTACGCCTTTGTTTAGTTACAGTAAAATAAAGTAATTGCGTTAAAATGAATTAATTTAAATATAAAAAGTTCACGGACCGCCCAACCCTTTGTAAATGACGAAAGTAAATGGCGAGACTAGAAAATAGTAAAGATAACCAAGTGCAAGCCATACTCACGCTTTAGGTGTTCCGTATATTATTTAGACTTGGACTTTTTGGACAGTCATAGTACATTTTAAAGCAATAGTTAATTCGTTTTTACGATTCTAAAGGTACAATTTTAATTACCATACGATGTAGTATATGTAATAGGGTTTTATTCAAACAAAAAAACGTTAATCAGGTATTAAACACCTAAGATTAGTGTCAATTAAAATTGAACATAATTAAAATATCAAAAACGGAAGCTGTGTAATAAAATTCCTACTAATATTATAAATGCGAAATTAACTCTGTCTGTTACCTCTTCACGCTTAAACCGCTGCACCGATAGATTAAAATTGGTATGTTGATAGTTTGAGTTCCAGAAAAAGAGAAAAGGTTTGTGTGATGTTAAGTTTTGCAATTTTAGTAAAGCCGCGTGTTTAGCTAGCTTTTATATATAACAATTTTATAATATACTAGCTGCCCTCCCGTTCTTACCGCATTTTAATTCACGCGTTCATTTAAATATCTATAGTTTCAACCACAAGAGAACAAGACACATAATCTACATTTGCGCGAATCGCTACATCGAATTGGCGCGTAATATCATTGGCCGAGAGCCTGAATAATCTATAAAATGGCGTAAAGTAAGTAAAGTAAGTGGATATAAGTAGTTTAGTGGAATAGAGTTTTATTATAAACTAGCTGTGCCAGCGACTTCTAACGCGTTTGAATTTAACAAAAATAAAATTTGTTGTAGCCTAAGTTCCTTCTTATTACATCAGCTATCTGCCAGTGAAAGTTCCATCAAAATAGGTCGAGCTGTTTCAGAGATAAGCTAGGACAAACAGATATACGGATATAAAATAGTAAAAAATGTTATATCGGCATATTTACCGTGTATACATGACATACATTTAGTAAAAAGCGGTTATTTTAATTTTATTATATTTTAGGTAAATATATATTAATCAAGAACTGTTAGTAGTTCACAATACAGCTGAGTTATTGGAAATTCGCGTGGCATACGTAAATCTAAGGTTTGTTTCTTTCTATCTTTATTTTTCGATTGGAATAATATATCACTAAAATTATTGAAATGAATTTCGTAAAGTAAAAGTTCTTTATCTATGTAACACTTTTAAAATTTGTACGTTATTAGCTTTGATAATGATTAATACTTCGTGATAATTAACTAAAACTACATTAATCGTTATTTTTCTCTATTTCTTATGCATAAAAATGGTCACTCTGAATTTTGAGGTCGTTGACTTTTTGTAGATATTTTGAATACCTACACATCTCTGTACGAAGTTTTTATGGATCTGTTATAATTTACGCAGCATTAAGCTTGAAAAGCGCCTGGAGTCTGGACCGATCATTTTATGGCGCTATGTCTGGCATTCTTCTAGTCATTTCTCAGAAAACACGCAACATAGAAACTTACTACATAGTACATATATATTATTCATCCTGAAACTGTTAGCAAAATCAAAATATTCTTTATTATATTATAATGCCATTGGTTCGGGAAGATTCCAAGAATAACCAGTTGGAAATTCAGTAGTTACTATTTTTCACCATTTTAATTAAAGACTGTCAATCGGGCATTTTTCGGATTAGAAAATTTTCCATGAAACCGTAATATGACACACAAACATAACTTTTTGCTCCTTACGATATTAATATGACAGGACGTATATTATACTAGTATTAATAGCCCATAGTATTATTATGTATGAGTATTTTAACATAGTAAGACCAATTACTTTGTTTTTGTAACGTCCTTTTACGCGGCTTACAAAGGACTTATCACTGAACTGGCACTTGGCAGAAATCGTAAGGAAAAAGCGTTATGCCCAGGCGACCTTTCCCTCTCTTTCTACTTCTCTCTGTCTCTTTCTAATGTATACAATTTTAAATAATATTATTTAAACCATTTTTTGCACTCTTCTTTTAATTTGACTCATATTGACCACGATTGCTGTTATATTATTGCCATATACATATATGTTATTGAAGTAGTTTTTTACAGTTTTATTTGGCACTCATAATAGATAGAATGAAAAATAAAATAATAAAAAAAAGTTCATGTATTTTCCAAGAGTGTGTTAATACTGTTTTTCCGTCATTTTTAGCATAGGGAACCCTAAATTATTCCCGCCATCCTTTCTCGTCCGTGACCTTATTTGCTCTCGACAAATATTCAAGCAGAAAATATGTTCGTAGAAAACTTGATATCCTTTGACTTCAATTCCATTGGTAGAAAAACGCAATCTCTGATTCAAGTTTGGATAGTTATACGAGACGAAATATGGTAAAAAAATTCAATTGAATTATTAACCCAATTCAAAAAAGGAAGGATCTCAATTATTTTGGTTTTTTTAGTGGTCAACCTCAGATCTCCGTTATGTATGATTTGGAATTATACGTTCCGATTTAGAAAATGTTCGTTTCGGATAATCCCGTAAAAAATACGGGATATTTTTATTTTTAATTCAATTTTTTTATCATTTATATCCTTAGTGTAATATTTGAAATCGGTTTAGTGTAGTGTAATTAAAATTGTATTTAATAAAGTTACACATTATAGATTTATTATAAAGAAATATACATATATTTACTTTAGAGAATTCCGTAAAATGGTAAAAAAAATATATTTATAAAATAAACTTCATTGTCATTACATTACAATGTTCCCGTTTTAAATAACAGCCTGAAAATGTCACATTGCCGGACTTAGCCTTTTCTGGTCTAGAGCCCTCAGCGAAAAGATTGTCTAAAGTCGGGTGCCAAGTTCACAAAACTTGTTCGATGCGTGTTAGTAATTACACACGCGGCAGTACTACATTCGTCATACATCGTGTTTTTACTTCAAGCGTTTTAACTATTTATTTACATTATAATATTTTGAAACGGAATATGAGATTTCGTTTTAATCAAATTTGTCATTTTAAAAGTTATACAACTTTGCCAGTTGGCTTTGTTACAATTTCGGAACGGAAAAAACCAATTTCGACTAATGACGTATCATTAAAATTTAGATAGATCTATCTCGATGGCTGACGTTATTAGGCTTAATATCAAAATATTCCAAACTCTTGTTTTATTTTCTACATATCAATGACGTCATAGTTGCAATACAATCGCAAATCTGAATTATTACGATGATTCAATTATACACGTTATTGTTAACTAAAACAAAAGAATAAAGAATTAATCTTAAATTCCTGTACAGAACAAAAATATAAGTTTCACAACTTGAGCTCGACTGCGTAAAAACATACTCTGTAAAGTTCGTAACAAGAAAATATACTTGTCTGACATTCTTATCTACAAATAATTATTTATTTATAATCTAATTATTTATTAGACTTATACATACAGTTTAGTTTCATTCATACATATAATGATGTTCAGAAGATAGCCGTTCTCGTATGCCACAATGACGGACCCTTTTTATGAAATAGTTAGGCGGACGGAAAAATGGACCACCTGATGGTAAATGGTCACCACTGTCCATAGACATTGGCATCATAAGAAATTTTAATCAATCCTTATATGTCCAATGTGCCACCAACCTTGGGAACCAAACCACTTATGGTATGTCCATTGTGTCTGTAGTTACAATGGCTCACTCATCCTTCAAAACGTAACACTACAATACAAAGTATGGCTGCTGGATGATGAAATATTATATGATGAGTGTATCTACCCAGACGGGCTTGCACAAAGCCCTGCCACCAAGTTTGGAGATATTATCGGACAAATAACTACATACAGTTCCGATATGAAATCTTAATCTCTAATTTGCATATAAATCTATTTTATCGTAGAACCAATCAAAATCCAAATATTAAAGACAAATTATTTTTGGTGCCGTTTTAATCAAATGCTGGCTAGTCCGTGGGCGGATAAACTCGCTCATAAACTTATATACAGTATGTTGGAAAAAGGCGAAAGATGAATTGACTCAGTTGTAAAATGTATTTCCTGATTTTAAGTAACACTAAAACTGATGACGCCTGATGTAGTCATTGCGCCGCGTAGAAATTGGCTTCAAGTCAAAATCGTCATTAGTAAAGACTTCCTATTTTGTCTATACATAGTACAGAATTGAATTCTTCGGAAAATTTTGTCATCATCCGTTACAGGATTTCAAAGATATTTTATTGATTTACCAACATTGACTGCTATTTCATAAATTGAAACTAAAATATGTTTCCAATTTTTGACGACAAAAGAATGCCGCCCCCATAATTCGACCTTTTAATTTACGTATATAAAAAGACCTTGACTTAGACAAGAAAACGAGCAAATGGTCCATTTCATATATTACATTCAGGCTTTAACCGCTATAAATTTGTCTAATGTTACCATAAAGTTTAACGTGTCATAGATTGACCGAAAACTCCAAGCGCCGTAACTAAATAAAAACATCGGAAATAAAAAAAAATATGTCTGTAAATCTCCCAGCTAAGTCTTCCTCATTCTCGTCACGCCGAAGAGACGAAGAGGGTACCGCTGGTTTTTTTAGTAGGGTATTCCGGTGTACTATTTCATGTGGAAACACATAACTCATTTTTACAGCGAAGGAGCTTCCTCCCTCTAAAAAAGGTTGCTTAGAACTTATTTCACAACACTGCTCCAATCAGATTGGTAAATTTAAAAAATTAATAAAGCACGTGAAAATTGAAGGGCGTAATTAATTAAGTTAAACCTGAAATCTTCTACTAAAAACTATTCATTTACTAACAGCTGATTAAAACGATGATGCTCCACTGTCTATATATTATTTAATCTATACTAATATTCTAAAGAGGTTACGTATGCTTGTTTGTATGTAGTTGCCTCTGGAACTAATGAAGGTATTCCAAAAGAAATAACTGGTAGAAAGTTATCATTTCTGAGTGCTATAGTCCGTAACGTATAAATAACACTCATGTGAAGCCGGTGCGGGTCGCTAGTAAATTATTATATTAATTACATCAAACACTAAAGGATTTAACATGACAATAGGGCTCATCATAAAACAGTTCGTTTGAAATTCCGGTTTGAAGGATGCGCGAGCCAGTATAACTACAGGCATAAGGGACATAACATCTTAGTTCCCAACGTTGCAGGGGGATTTGGTAATATGAAAAACGTTTTATATTTATTAAAGTACTAATCTATGGGTAGTGATGACCATTTACCATCGTGTGGTCCACTTGCCAGTCAGCGTATATAACATCATCAACATCCTCCTGCCCTTATCCCAATTTACTTGGGGTCGGCGCAGCATGTCTTCTTCTTCCATACTTCTCTATCTGACGTCATCTCACAAGTAACATTATTTCCAGCCATATCATCTTTCACACAATCTATCCATCTTTTCATTGGTCGTCCCCTTCCTCTATATCCATCCACGTTCATGCTCAAGACCTTCACAATATGTTCCTCATTCCTCCGCATAACATGACCATACCATGATAGCCGCCTTCCACATAATCTCTTGGTTATCAGTGCCACTTTCAAACTTCCTTTTATGTACTCATTCTTTACTCTATCCGTTCGCGTATTCACACAATATATGACATAAAAATAAAAAAATACCTATACAGCAAGATAAATAATTACGTCATTAGAAATTAAAAGAACTATGTTTCTGTTAATAAAATGCATAAGCCACATAACCGAAGTATAATTCTGCGTCCACTGTTACGTATCACGTCGTACCCACATGAATAAATCAAAGCGTACGTGCAATTTACGCCATTGCTCGCTGGTTTATTTAATCCCAACGTAAAACGATGTTTCTCCATTAAAAGGTTTTGTTTAACTCTGTGTTATGTATGTGCGGATTACGTTTCTGCAACGGAATTTTAAACTAGTTCTACTCAAACGATTTCGCTGAGATTTTGCGCAAACATTTCGAGCTGGGGACAATACAATCTAGAATTTTATATGTACTGGTATGCTTTTGTATATACGGTTGGAAAATCTTGTATTTGATAAAGTTTTCGCAACTTGATAGTCTTTTTTTGGGATGCCGTCTGCAAAGGGTAAAACCTATTACTAGGACTCCGCTGTCCGACCGTCCGTCCGTTGTTCGTCTGTCAACAGACTGTATCTCACGAATTTTAGACACTTGAAATTTTCACAGATAATGTATTTCCGTGGCCGCTATAACAACAAATACTAAAAAACATAAATATCTAAGGATACTCCCATGTAACAGACATGATTTTTGTGCCGTTTTTATTGATAATGGAATGAAACCCTTTGTGCGCTAGGCATACTCGCACTTGGCCAGTTTTTATATTTTTAGCAACTATTATTGCTTGCACGCATTGGTGGATGGATACATATGTGGCAAGATTTTGTTGAAATCAGACACATGCAAGTTTCCTCACGTTGATTTCCTTCAACGCCGAGTACGAGATGAATTATAAACACAAATTTAGCACATGAAAATTCAGTAGTGTTTGCCTGAGTTTGAACCCGCAATCATCGCTTAAGACCGAGATGGCCCAGTGGTTGGGCCATCTCGGTTCTTGCCTGCCCGCAAATTCCTACTTAATTAATACTCGTGTCATGAAAGCCCGTTCAGCCTTAACTATTCCAAATATTCATTGCCGCATGTATATGAATCCGTTTCCAAACCATTGATTCGATTCCGATGAATATTTAGTTTAATGAACATAGAAAACTAGAAATTTTCTTTGTACCCATTTCTTTACCCATGCGAAGTGCGACGAAAAACGTCTATATATGGATCTGTTTAATCACGAAAACTCGCCCATTCAAGTCAAATTAATTATTTAATAATAAGACAAAAAATATAATTTGTTTTTTTTTTGCTGTCTGTACATTTTGTAAGCGTCACTAACTTGTTATGTATGCGACCCTAACCCTATGGAGGTACATTAGGACATCGTGTTCGCCGAGACCACCGACGACGGCCCGGTACCAGCAACCTTTGCGCAACATCACGCTGCCCAACAACGGACCACACCGATCTTTCTTTATAATTTCTGTGTCTCTTAGAATTAAGAAAATTATTAATATTATAATATAAATAATATAATGATTGGTTCTGAGGGTATTCTGTGTTACAACCTCAACACATGAAGTAGTCTAATTAAATTAGTATTAATATTTGTAAAATAAGTTTGTGAATTAAAATAAATTCACTTTTAAAAAATTACTTTCGGTTTTTTTTTTAAGTCCTTCGGCTGCGAACGACGTAATTAACTCGTACTAATGAGCGAGGATAATACTTTAACGTGCTGGTGCAAGGTGCAAATATTCTAGATCTATTGCTAGTATAAAATATAAAAATAACTAAAACATACAATATTCAGTATCTTCTTTAGAATTTTCTTTACATTTTAGTTTTATCTTCACAAAATTTAATAACAGTAAATTTTGAAACAAAACAAACAGAAACAAAAGCTTACGGCATTCGCACACAAGGAGTTTTAGTAATAGTGATCATGAAACGTGCAATTTCTTGTTACAAATAAACATTTGCATTAAGAATTAAACGATTTTCATCGAAACAAAGTTACTCAAGCTTCGAGTAACAAATAAAAATTCGTTTCAGTGTGTTGTACATTTGCGTCGCTTGTGTATTATATACGTTTGTTCCGTTAAAACGCAAACTATCGAGTTCGACGGCATTGCGTTTCATGTATTGCGTTTTACGCGCCATAAATCCACTCATGAAAGATACGTAAAAAAACGAAAATTTATGCAGACATAAGCCAGTACATAAAACCGTTTTTTTTTTAGTTTTTTAATTAATACGAAACCGAGAGTATTTTTGATTTATTTCTTATTCAAACAACGTCGCAACAAAGCGCTGCTACTTAACAAACTTTAATTTAACATCACTTGTTACGATGCGAAATTTTATGTCACTTTACCCAACAACGAGTTGGTAGCTGTAGAGCTATACTGCAACCCGCACACACCGCCGAACAAGAGCGTGTAATTCCAGAATGTGATTTGCGACATTGACTAAAATAATTATAAAATTTATATAATACAAGTATCAAAATAGCGTATCGCGAAGTGAGTTCGTACAGAATCGCAAATGCTGGTAATAAAACACTATACTATACTAAATTTTGTAAATTATTTTTATTTTAATGTAGTTATCGTCGTTTTAGGAATTTGTCGCCGCCAGTTAGGCATAAAAAGTCTGTCAACAAGCCTAGTAAGTTTTTACTCCAAGGAAGGACTTCCTTGGAATACAAACTCAATCACACTCAATTTTATCAAATTTGATTCAGTGGATTGACCGTGAAAGACAACAGACAGACAGCTAGACAGACAGACAGAGTTAAATTCGCATTTATAATATATAATATAAGTATTAGAAAAGATTGTTATAATTAAAGTTCATTTTTAAAATTCATTATTCGTTTAATTTTATGAAATTGATTTTGTCGTTTGAGATACATACATTTGTGTTGCATTTGTGATCAGATCATCAATCAAAACTTCAGAGACCGAAAGCGATAATCACCTACACGTCTTCTCTATAACACGTGACGTTGTCAGAACATTCCCTGACAACATCAGATACACGACTTTAAAGAAAAAAAGGACGATACTGCTTTGTTAACACGGTTTTAATTTTTATTGTGTTAACGAAATTTAGGTCAAGGCAATAAAATGTAGGGTGCGTAAAATATTCGCTAAGCAATTTTATTGCAGAACATAAAATTACATTTTCCTTAAGAATCGCTTGATGGTGAACGATAAAGAAGATGACCATTTCTGCATCTTAAATAACATCTGAATATAAAATATTAGCTATACTTCTATACTAATATTATAAATGCGTTAAAGTAACTCTGTCGGTCTGTAGCTCTTTTACGACCAAACCACTGTACCGAATTTGATGGCATTTTATAAAGGAAGTTTTAACGCCAAGGATGGAGAAAGGTTACTTTTTAAACTTAACACCCGACGACCGAACCTTAAAACGCAAGCGAAGCCGCAGGTGACAACTATATCGATATTTTTTATTAATAATATATTGTTATATATATATATATATGTTTTATATATTAAACAATATATAAAACTATATTGATGATAAAAAGTGTATTAATTAGTATACTATTAACAAAACATATTTACTTTTAATAAATTTATTACATGAATATAAAAGTAATTATTAATGAATAACAAAATACTTTAATCAATTTCTGGTTTGCTTATATTATTACAAAACAGTTTAACAATGATACGCCTT
Organism: Vanessa atalanta; assembly: GCF_905147765.1. Classification (NCBI taxonomy): domain Eukaryota; kingdom Metazoa; phylum Arthropoda; class Insecta; order Lepidoptera; family Nymphalidae; genus Vanessa; species Vanessa atalanta. The sequence goes on from NC_061896.1 coordinate 5,102,273, forward strand.
ACCGTATATCGTGCTGCTTCCCGCCAAAAAGCGAATGAATCTAAAAAAAACGTCTGACAGCTTGACGCATGACGTTCGGAAAGTCACACTAATTCTCCGTATAATGCAATTATTTTGTCAGTCAAAATAAAAAAAAAAACATTCTTCGAATTCAAACTTTGCTTCATAACAAATTTCATCGAACTCGGTTTTGTGGTTTGACAGTGAAAGAGCAACAGACAGATGGAGTTACTTTCGCAATTATAATATTAGTATAGAACAAAATGCGTGTAATAATTATAAATCATTTACACAAAACTAATTAACGAGTTCCTTGAATCTACATTGCGTAAAGTTCGTAGCTTATCGTTTCATTCATCTTGTATTACGCTTTAAAAGAACCGAATTGCTCATTTGATTTATTATGAATACTAAAAATACTTTACTGTACACAGAAATTAAGAAAAATAATGTTATAAAAATATGCAATCTCTAAACAGTTGAACAAATTGACGCTCTTATTTTAAAAAGGGTAGAGAAGAAATGTCGGTTCATGAACACATAAAGAGGCAGGTGGCATATAAAAAAAAAATTAGATCGAGTCGTATTTGCACACCGAGGGTACCAAATAATACTGGAAGATTTAATGGTTTTCTATTTTTTTTCCAATAGTCCTCTTGACCTTATGACAAATTTCATTATTCTAGGTCAACGGGAAGTTCCCTATAGGTTTTGCGGAAATTATAAACAACTAGATGAAAACCCGGCTTTGCTCGGATAAAATAAATGAAACTAAACAAATTCGGTTTATCATTTACTTTTCATATAACTTTTTTATAAACGTAATTATCAAACATCTATATTTTCTATTAAGGGGGTGAAAACTAACAATAAATCTTTACACAGTTTTCTGAACGCACCCGTAAATGTCAAACATGGCCGCCCGTTGAACTGTCATGTCATTGAATAACATGGATTTAATATCGAAATATCTCGATTCATTAATTTTTTAATGATCTATAATTGTGTATAGGTTTCGATCGGGTTTATCGTACACCTAGACGAAATTATTAGTATAGATTCTCCGTTTATAATCTCTAATCTAACGAAGTTTATAACTTTCCGGAGATATACAGACAAAAGAACGTATGCCGAATTTTCCTAATTTCTCTTTCTTTCTTAAATTATTAATTCGCAAATGAAAATAACGTATAGCGTGCACGAAAATGCTACTAAACATGATTGAATATTACTTTAATATAGAGGTCGAAGAAACAAACAGTTGATTAGATACAATCCCCGGGAGTATATTTACTTGTAATCCAATTGATGTAGTAATTGTTTCTCATCCCTGTTACTATATTTAGGACAGCCAATCTGACCGCCAATATCGCAGAACATTCTTTGGTTTGGACATAATTTGTCGGCAATTATTGAAATGAAATCGGCGATATATGCTTATAATAATAAATATAATTTATACCCTTTATCACTTAAGAATAATGTAGCTTTCTGCTAGTGTATTTTAGAATTATTAGTCCCAAACAAATTTTACGTTAGGATTAACCGAGTCAGACCAAAAACGCACCTATATCGAATTCAATAAGAATTATAAACGTTTACTTGCTAAAGTCAATTATTACTTATATAATTCTATTTAACTGACATAATTTTGTATTTCAAATGTTGGAAAAGAGTTTCTTGCCGGATATTCTCGGTAGAATCTACATTCCGAACCGGTGGTAGCTTTACGTTTGATGCATGATTCAAAAGTGCTTTTAAAAGCCTTCCTGAAGTATATTTTGATATTTGCATTATAGCGTCTTCCGTCCGCCATTTTAAAATTCCAGTGACGTCATAGCTTTTGTAAACTAAGGGACGTAATTGGGTATCATTAAAAATCAAAATAGTTTATAGTCATACAGTTCGTTACATTTATTTATAATTAAATATTAGTATTATATATTGTGCTGGTAACAGTTATGAATCACTCCATGATATAAATGTATAATTTTGTTTAAAGATATTACATTATATTCACTTACGTCATGCAATGTTGACATGACGTTGCACACTACAAACCCGTCTCGGCTTTAAATTAGTGTCTAGTGTATAATGACATACTAAATTGTATAGCACAAAATAATCTCATTTGCTTGTAGGACCTGACATGACATGGCCAGACATTACAGTATACCAAAATCTTGTATGTATAATTCACTATTATCTAGATCAGTATAATGATTTAAGCAGTTAATGATTTTATTGATGAAATTATGTTTTTATAAAACGAATGAATGTGAGCCGAGATGGCCCATTGGTTAGAACGCGTGTATCTTAACCGATGATTTCGGGTTTAAACCCAGGCAAGCACCACTAAATTTTCATGTGCTTAATTTGTTATTATAATTCATCTCGTGCTCGGCGTTGAAGGAAAACATCGTGAGGAAACCTGCATGTGTCTAATTTCAACGAATTCTGCCACATGTGTATTCCATCAACCCGCATTGGAGCAGCGTGGTGGAATATGCTCAAACCTTCTCCTCAAAGGGAGACGAGGCCTTAGCCCAGCAGTGGGAAATTTACAGGCTGCTAATGTAATAACGAATGATAAGACACGTGACGACGCGGTCGTCGTCTACATTGGAACGGCCATTCCCTGGAGCCACACAAGCGTATCCGGTCACGGTCACACAAGAGAAGTTACGTCAATAATCTGCGTATCGCCGATCCGACTGCTCGCCAACTTAGCCAACCGTTGAGGTGTCACAATAGAACGCGCAAGCAACCCGTGATTCTCCCAGAGAGCTACAATAGGTACCGCTGGTTTTTTCATTGGTATTCCTGGCGCACGCAGCGCGGGCGAGTGTCAAAAGTGCAAGGCCGAAATGCGTAATTGGATTTTACAAAAATCTGAAAAAGAAGTCGGAAGCTTTGTCACTTAAAATTAAAAAAAATATGACTGCGTTTCAAATATGTTTATTGTGTGTGTATGTATTTTAAAACTTTAATACAGAAGACATAAGATGTTTAATGTGTTTTCTGAATTATTATTAAACTTAACACCTTCATTCCGGTTTCACATGTTATAATCGATGAAGCGAGAGCCGTGTCAGACGAGGAAATGACATATAACCTATAGTAGCATATGTAGCCTTTTTATTGAATTACTATATACATAATTTGTTTGGGTAGTAACGTCTTATGTTCAAAAATTGGAAAAAATCATACTATTTAAGTTCAATTTATTCACACAATAATTATTATGAGAATATTATTCTTAGCTCGAAGTCTTCTTTTTATGAGGAGTTTGACCAAAAGTGGGACTCCAATGGGATGTTACAATGAAAACAATTCACTATTTATCGTAATACCAAAGTCTCCCTACCAAGTCTCTCTGACAGCTTTGAACTCGAATCAAACCATTCAGATTTTTAAACGGTTTTCACTGATGGACGGAGTAATTCGAATCGTTAAAATTTTGTTTAAATGGTCTGAAATATAATGATCATTGAAGACAAAATCAATCATGCTGACTGGGAGCTTAATTGGCGTGCCAATAAAGCAACACTTAAATTAAGTATAATGATATAAATGGTTTATTCTCTCCATGCGAAGCTGTACGATAAAACGGAACTAAATCAAATCAAATTTTGGAAAAAAACAATTTAAGTAAACTTTACTTAAGGCGTTTTGAATGGTCATATTTTAAATAGTAACCTTTTAAAAAGCGAGAAGAAACTCGCATAACTGCTATTTTCAAATAAAATCAGGCGTTTTCTCCTAAAAAGTATTAAGTAATAGATACCGACAGCACCGAATGAAGTCAATGTTGGTATTTCATATCGATTTTATAGATTTCAATGTAAGTTAAGATATTTAGCGCCTTAGGAAACTCTGCTAAAGGCCAGATATCTGCCGGGAACGAGGTCGAGATACATTTATAGCAAAGTTTTTAAAAACATTTCCGATCCAGATCGAACTTCGATAACTTTCTGTTCGGAAAGTTCAAGCTCAACTGTCAAGACGTAAATGATTACTTACAAATATATACAATATTGTCGATAACGATTTTTTTTAGATAATTTCGGAATTGTGATTAAATAACATAGACTTAAGTTAATGCTACCAGAGATGTTAACATAATTAAATACCGCAGACATTTTTAACTACAGGCATAAGATCAGAAAATCGTAGCTCCCAAAGTTGGCGTATTGGCGATGTATGATGGTTAATATGTCTTACAGCGCCATTGTCTACTATTTGTGGTGTTGACAACTTAGCATCAGACGGTCCATTTGCTCATCCAACTTAATCACAAAAAAAAAACGAAATTTAAGAATCCCCCAAGGTTTTTAAATTCAAATGCCGTTTCATAAATTCAAATCATTTGTAACAAATGCATTGGTCAAGAAGGCATATTATTCGATGCAAGATTATATAGATGATAAAAAAGCGTGGAGTTAATGCTTGTTGACTTCCAGGCGTTAGTAAAGATGTTGAAAAAGAGTAACTACTGAGTTTCTTGCCGGTTCTTCTCGGTAGAATCTACATTCCGAACCGGTGATAGCTTCACTTAATATAGTTTGTTAAATGACGATTCAAAAGTGCTTATAAAAACCTACTTGAATAAAGTAAATTTTGATTTGATTTGATAATATATTCTAATGCAATCGCCCAGTTTGACCTTTTGTATATTACAAATGTAAGTGCACAAATATATGTTTTACTCCTACAAGTCCAAAGCTGACAAGGTGAATTTCAGTTGGTTTCATAATATTACATAACAAATTCCATTGAAGGCCTGCATTCCGTAGTCATGGCCTGAAGTTTCATACGAAATTGTTTTCATTCTTCTGTCAAGGTCTGTTGAGCTATTCTCAACCGTATTCCAAAACTTTTAAAGTTTATTTATTAAAAAATAAAGTGACATTGCCCGTTAATTGGTTAAATGAAAATACAATCCCGAAAATCCCGAATATTCGAAATTCGAAAATTGTTTTTAAAGTGTTGCAATTGTAAAATTTTATTTATCGTGACTTTAGCTCGAATTGAGTTATATGTATAATAACAATTGATTTAAAACTACATTCGAAAAAAGAACGTTATTTTTTTTAATACATTTTTATTCTTCTTTTTTTGTTTCAGATATGCACTTCAAGAGGAATGATAAAACAATACACATAATTTGACATTCGAGTGATTTAAAGAAACAAAGATGGCGGAAGCTGAAGGAGGAGCGAGCGAGCAGGATGATGTTTCATTCTTACGAACGGTAAGTTTACTTTTAGATTTTATTTATTATTTAGAAGATTTATGTAATCACATTCCAATTTCAGAAGTATGATCTTTCCAAAATTAGAAAGAATATTAGGATGTTCTTCCGAAAAGCGTATACTGCCGATCAATCTTTAGTGGAATGGTGTCGTAAAGTAAATGTTAGCACTTCCCGCAAGAATTCTTCTCTCACTCCATTAACAATGGCGAAATTTATAATAATCACTCGATTATGATCGTCAAAATCCTTGTCCAAGAATATACGAGAAGAGGTATATATATATATATATATATATATATATATATATCCAGTATAACGCTTACGCCAAATTTCGTTATGATATTCGTGATTAGGTCAAAATACTTGCGGTACGATCTTTTCGGGAGTTTATCCAGAAGGAATAACATGTAACTTGAAAATATGAAATTGGTATCACTGCCATTATTTCAACATTAAGAGCAGTTAAATCTGGTTAGTCTAAATGGTGAACATAAATCCTTTAGTCCTAAATTTGCTTCGAATATTCAATACAAGATATCTCTCGAAGATTCACTAAAGCAACTTTATCGGGCATTATCATTTCTAGTAGGCAAGACGAGTGGGCTTTGGAATCATTTTAAACTATAAACCAAACGTTTGAAACCTGAAAGCGAGGTTCGTGACCTACTTACGTGACCTTCAATTGTAGGGTAAATATTATTGCTTAACGGTCTAACCGCAACTCAAGTTAAGTGAACAAGTAAAAGGCGTTTCTTAAACCACCGTTGATTTCAAAACGATTTGCAAATTTCATAATCTTATCAATTGTGTCAGCCGTATAAAAAGTATATCTATAGTTTTCACAGAAATACATTTTTAAGTTAATTATCAAACTCTTGTCATCTACTCGTGATGGCAACACAAATGTTACCAGTTTTTATAACGTCGTGATGCAGTACCTGTATCAAAATCCAGGGTCAATGAATTCTCAGTAGCAACCCATAAAGCCGTTTTTGGAAGACTAATCTCTCCCTTTTTATACTGATGAGTCTTGAGTCTATTAATGGTAAGTGGTAACCACTGCTTATTAATATTGGCGCTGTAAATTGGCTAACTCACCCCTAAAACCGAAACACAACAATTCTAAGGATTTTTGTTGTTCATTATAATGTGTCATGAGTGGGTGGTACCTACCCAGATGCTTGCATCAAGTGGTACAAAGTGGGCCAAGAATCTGCAGACGCCGGCCGATGCTTGTTTAATGGAGATAGAGAATAGAGAAAATAATGGAGAGAAGTTTTTCGTTGCTTTTCTACCTTATTAGCTTCGTGACTAGAATTTTGTTTAAGAGGACTTTATTATAATTTTTTCCAAAATATATATTTATGCCATTTACAATTGTGCTAGCATTTTTGTTGTCATTGCACGCAGTCGTGATTTACATTGATTCAAGTTCTCAATATAAATAGCTTTGTATATAAAGCATTATTATAATTGTAGAGGTAAAATTAAATCTTCATAAGTTAATCTCCAGGTGAAAATAGACGAAGCGTCATTGGTTGTTGTGGTCAATGTAAATTGCAAATGGCGGAATGCGTTGCGGTTCTTTTAATATTTGACTACGTGTTGTGGTTATTTCAACCAACAGCATTTAAAACGTGTTTATTTTTTACTTTGACTAAATAAGACGAATTATTAAAGTGAAATTTCCTCGGGCACGAATTCTTTCGAAATTTTAACAAACAGTTCTGAATCAAAAAGGTTTTACTCCTGTCACATGTGACCATTTTTTTTGAGGCCCTACTTTTTTGGTAATAATATTATTAAAACAAATAAACTTAAATAATAAATATAAAGGTTAAAAAATAGTGACCCTTTAGCACATAATTCTATGATGAACATAAACAACAAACAGACATCGCTAATAATAAAGAATACAATATCCCACGGAGATGTGGTGGCCGAGGCTTTTTAAATGCCAAGACCCTACATAACCGTGAAGTATACAAACTCAGGGAGTATTTTCTCCACACTGACTTGGATATGCACCGAGATGTAGTTACAATGGACAAGGGGCTAACTCCGCTCTCCTTAGGCAAAGAGAACTGGCGCAAACCCGTAGTACTAAGTACTGAGAATCGCAAGGGGGTATGGAAGAGCAAGGAGTTACATGGACGCTTCTATCGGGCCCTTCATGGACCCGATGTGGACTTTATGGCGTCCGTTTCTTGGCTACGGTTCGGTAACCTATTCGGTGAAACCGAAGGTTTTGTCTGTGCAATTATGGACGAAGTTATCATGACGAACAATTACCGGAAGTATATTGTGAGGGATGGCACGGTGGACATATGTCGGGCGTGTCACACTCCGGGCGAATCCCTTAGACATATTATTTCCGGTTGTTCTCGTCTTGCTAACGGAGAGTATTTGCACAGGCATAATCAAGTGGCCAAGATTATCCATCAACAACTTGCACTTCGATACGATCTTGTGGTATCAGAGGTACCATACTACAGGTATGTGCCCGACCCAGTTCTCGAGAATGGTCGTATCACACTGTACTGGGACCGATCTATAATCACTGACAGGGCTGTTGTCGCCAACAAGCCTGATATAGTGGTGATAGATCGGTCAGAGCGCCGCACGATAATTGTTGACGTCACCATCCCTCATGACGAGAATCTCGTGAAGGCTGAGAAAGATAAGCAAATAAAATATCTCGACTTAGCTCACGAGGTTGTCGACATGTGGGATGTGGATACAGCAGTTATTGTGCCAATAGTCGTTTCAGCGAATGGCCTAATGGCCAAGAGCCTCGACCAACACCTTAAGAGGCTCTCGTTAGGCAGCTGGGTCAAGGGCTTGATGCAGAAGGCAGTACTCCTCGGCACGGCACGTATTGTGAGGAAGTTCCTCTCTCTGGAGCCCTGACCACCGGTGGCTTGGACCCTGTTCCCGCCACTGGTTGGCCTCTGTATTCTATATTTTTAAATATATTTTATAAATTTGTATTTTATATTTAAAAATGTTATTATACATGAGTAAAAATAAAGAATACAATATTACTCTTTGGTTTAAATTGTACATTTTACTAAAAAAACTGGTATCAGTTAACTGACGGTCAGTACAATGTTACGATGACATAATATATACAGTACTTCATATATGCATTTTAAATACTAGCACTTGTGACGGAAATCCGGTGTCGTGACTTTGTTAACGTTTCAGATTGTAACGAAAATTATATTTTAAAAACGAAAGATTTACAAAGTAAAGTGAATTATGTTTTGAATCTTATGTAAAGTAATTAATTTCTGAAGCTACAATTAATGCCTAGGGAATTCAAAGAAACGCTCACTCGGTTAATAAATCTTCATAATGCAACAAGCGTTGAAATAAAAATGAAGTATCAAAACTTTTTATTTATTTTTATTATATCTTGTGCAACACTAAAAAGGCCTCTCTAAATCTCATCAAAAAACACTCATCGCCTTGAAGAACTGTAAAGCAATAAAAAAATATATATTCTATTGACCTATATACATTGCAAATATTATACCTACACATTCAAGCCTTTTCAAAGAAATGTAGCTTTAAAAAAAATCTAAATTCCTTGTAAATACCTGATGGTAAATGTTCACCACCTCCCAATAGATATCGGTGCTTGGTCGTGTATGAAATATTAACCATTCTTTACATCGCTAATACGTCGCCAACCTTTGGGACTGAGATGTTATGACCCTTATGTAGTTACACTGGTGCCTTATGATCGTCGTTTCAATTAGCTATATTATTCAACATTCTATTCAGAAAAGGCATTGATCTGTAACCATAGAGCCATCATTCGAAATTAAATTGTTAGTTTCTCTTAATTGACTTTTTGACATGGCAAGTGAGCACAGATTAATAACGACATTTTTCATATGACAGCACCAGCATTTCCCGCCAAAATGCATAGTGTTATCTATCTTGATCTAGCGGATGAGATTGATAATTAATTTTGGAGTTAATTTTGTTTCCAGAAAGCAACTAAAAACTGTTCGTATTTTATAAGATAAAATTTAATTTGTATAAATAATTTAATAAATGTTCTTTTTATAACGGCTTTGAGTGATTCAGGCCTGGGGTTTGGCAGCGAACGCCAAAATATAAATGTCCGCTTGTTATTTATAGATTTGGCCATTTTATAGTTCGTCTAACTGTAAGTTATCGTTGAGAGATAACTGTTCTTTAAACAATGCCCTGGAATAAATAATTATTTTTAGAGAATGGTATGGCCATTGATATACCTACCATTTCAATAGTCGACCTGGTTGTTTGTACGAGTCCGTCTTCGTAACATATTCTAACGTAAAACAGTAATATTTAGTATAGCTAAGTTACGATTTGTATAACTACAGGCAAAAGGACATAAAAGATTCGTTAAGGTTCCGGACGCATTGAATACTTAAGAGATGGTTAATTTTTTTACACTGGCAATTTATTTTAGTCTGCGTTTGGTTCGGTAGAGATCGTATTGTAATTTGTTTAATTTTAAAAGTCAATTTGTTTGGATTTTGATATATTGAACTGATAAAATGAGGATTTTACCTGACAACCACGCCATCGCACCGCTGAACGCCACTAGTTTTTGTTCAGTATTTATTGCATACAATGTACTAAATATATAAAAAAAGAACAGGTAAACTATAAAGTATGCAAAGGCCTTATCACTTAAGTGATCTCTTCTCTACCTCTATTTAAGGTTAAAAGGGCACAAATATCAGTCTTAGAATATAAATATATGTACACGACCCTTTTTTTTAAAGAATGTTCGTAAAGGAACAATTCAGCGATACATTAGTTTTGTGAAAGTAAACTATTTATGCAGCGTACGCCATGGAAGTTTTTAAGATGCACTTTTAGCGGACGAATTTATTTAGCCCATGTTCATCAGGAATAATGTACCTTTAGATATGGTACAGAATTGTTCAAATAGGTACCATAGTTTCGGTGTTTACTTTCACGCTCTCTCATTATATATAATATTAGTATAGATTTATTTTAAGAAGGTTTATTTATTTTAAGACAAATTAAAATTGTCGTTAATTTTTGAATAAAAAAAATTGGTTTCTGTGATTTATTATCGATAAAAGAAAGGTTTTATTGCAGAGTTTATTGTAAACATTTTGGAAACCTACAAATCTCTGATACTTGTGTCTTCTGTTATAATTTTGGCAACTTCGTATTGAAAGCGCTAGGTCAACTATTCTCCCTGTCTTACTCAAAAGACGAAATGGCCTAGTAATTAGAACGTGTGCATCCTAACCGATAATTGCAGGTTGAAACCCAGGCTAGCAATGAATTTTCATGAGCTTGATTTGTGTTTATAATTCATCATGTGCTTCTAAACCAGCATGTATTTAAATTAAATTCTGCTACATGTGTATTACTAACTCGCATTGGAACAGCGGGGTGGAATAAGCTCCAAACCCTCTCCTCAATATGTAGATGAGGTAGATGAGGTCTTAGTCCAGCAGTGGGATATGACAGACTGTAGTAGCCAGCCGTGTAGGACAGGCTGTTACTAAGTCAAAAATATCAAGCTGTACCACAAAACCAATACAAGTCTTCGTCCGACCTAATACTATGTTTATAGTATTAGGTCTAGTCTAGTCTAGTACTAGTTTTAGTACAATATGAAAGGTCCCATCAACAGGAAAAACAAATAAATAAATACCAATACTTGTAATATTATCATGATTGTATATCCTCACTGTTAAAGTATGTTTATATTGGTAATAAAGTCTTGACAATGAGCGTCACTCTGTTCCCAATTACTTCGATGGAGTTCATTCACCCGTACCCTTAAGACCCTTTTGCTTTTGTTTTATATATTACCAAGTGTTATTTATGGGAACAAAATAAATGAGCCTAACATCGAGGGGTAACTAGTAGCGATGTAAGATGACTTCTGTAACTATTTTGAGACCAACTCGATGCTCTAAAACATTGTTTTGTCATCTGTAATATATCTCATCTCACTTTGGTGTAATATAAGATATAAGGCCGCAGATCGGGCCGATAAGAAGTTATTGGGTTTTTCTATAGAATTTCTTAGCTATATGAACGTCTGCATACCACGTAAAGCTATTGGCCCAGCGCCTGAAGTATTTCCGGCCGAAATTTGCCGTCCCATTATAAAAGTTAGGACTAAAAAGTGTACCTGTGTTTGTGCACACTTGTATACAATAATATGTCCTTTGTAGTTGGCTGGTCTACCTTGAGATGAAAATCTGTAGCCGACATCGAGTCTCCCTTAAGTTGGGCCGCCGTAGCCGAAATCAGTCTGGACGACGTCATCATATTGCAAATGTAAAAAGGAGAAATCGTCTTAAAACGTCATTCTAGATTTTGCTTATTTCAAGACATAGAAGCAAAGCCAATTTATAGTGTGTAAAAAATATTTCAATAAAATACAATTGTGAGTGAATCTTTTGAATCTAATATGGTGGTATACGCTCTTTCATAATCAATTTTTTTTAAAAGACTGGGTACTTCTAATACCCCATTTTAAGGAATTACTAATCCTATTTACGCCTCCAATTAAGCCTTAAGCTTTTCCTAGGAGTAGGGACTACTATAGCCCAAGGTCACGATTGAACTTGCGAATATTTACAGCGCTAGGCGGCCTGTAAACCATAGTCCTATTGAGGCTTTTCTGGTAATTTTTTAAAGAAGGTTGCCCAGGTTATATATTTGTAGAGTTGTCCCATAACTTTTTTCATAATTTCCATTTAAATTCAAAATTTATTATGATTAGAAAACATAATACATTTTGAATGAGTCTTTTAATATTTAAATTGATATTGTTTCTTAAAAACATCCAATAGTGGATACCATCGTTCATTGTTTATGGTTGATATTTAAAATGACCAACAGCTTCGTGTCTGTATAATTAAATTAATATAGAGAGATAATTAATTGTGTGGTTAATTATGTTAATATTTTGTATCTGTCTTTGCATTAATTTTATTTAATTATTTATCGTTATTTATCGTATAAATCAAAAATGCACGTTTTATTGAACATAAAAGTAAAATTGAGTATTTATATACAACTTTAATTAATTATTCTTATTAATTTTCTTGGTGGTAGGGCTTTGTGCAAGCCCGTCTGGGTATGTACCACCATAATAATGGATTATTATTATTCATAATAATATTGGATTGGAGAAAAAGTATTTTCGCATCACAAATGAGCACACTATTCATTAAATTTCTTTAAGTGAACCTACCGAACCGAACTTTTTACCGAACTTTTTTTTGTGTATTCAAACTTTTTCAAGTGGGTCAAAACTTTTGGTTTGTGGTCAACCTCTAACTCTTCAGCTGTGCCGCAACTTCGAATATGCCCATTTTGCTCCACACTTTAAGAATTGCTTCGTCTTTATCTGCAACATGTTGACTAGAGAAAGTATCTTTGAAATCAAAATTTCAATTGACTGAAAACGCTTGAACAAATTTTTAGCCACTTTTACTGATACTTAAATCCATAAATGTCACAAATGTTTTTCGCGGCTTGGGTCGCATTTTAATATCTTAAAAAATGTGATAAAACTTCGTTATTCATTCATTTCGATGGACCGGAAAACAAAAGAAAGATGGCGGAAAACTGTTTTTACTTTATATTTTCTTGTTTCTAAAATTATATCTATTAAATGGTATCAAAAACAGCCAAATACAAACAATACAATAAAACACGAAAATACTTTTACACAACTTATTATATTCTACCGCCCAGTAGCAGTACTTAGTTAGTTAATTAGTATCTAATCTAATTAATATAGATGTGTTCCTGCTTGAATGAGTGCGCCAGTGTACCTACGGACACAAAGGACGTAGCACCTCCGTTCCCAAGGTTGGTGGCACTGGCAATGTAAGGAATGGTTCATTTATTTTACGACGCCAATATCTATGAGCAGTGGTGCCTACTTATTATCAGGGGGCTCATTCGCTCGTCCCTCTACCTAAGGAGTACAGTTGGTCTCTGATTTCCACATAAAAGTACAGTAAGGGGAAAAATTCAATTGCAAGATATAGGTCAAGTTGATAAGCGCGTGTTAAAAAGGGCAATAGCTTAAATGTAACTGCGTAGAATACATTTTATTTTACGCCTAATGTCGCTTCATATGTCCACGCGAACAATATCACGTTATACTTGTGAAATTTATAAAAATATTGTATGACAAAGAACTATAACGTTATGCCCAAAAAATAGGTATTGACTTATTGAGATTAGCAAGAAAATGGTGAAGGCAATTTTTATCTGATTGTTTTGTTTTGTTCCATATCTAAGTACTACTTAGTTTGCGCTTCAGCTTTGTCTGCGTATATATATATATATATAGAACGTATTCATCGTCACATATTCTAATTTCAAAATTAACACAATATATTTTTTGTCTGGACATAAAGGCAAATTGAACCGATTGGATGAAGAGGATAAAAAAATATTAAAAAAAAAAAACAAAATATACTTTATTCAAGGGTTTTACAAACATTTTTGAATCATCATTTTACGCAACTGTATTAAACGTGAAGCTCCGTTTCGGAATGATGAATGATGAATTCTACCGAGAAAAAATGGCAAGAAACTCAGAAGATAAATCAAACTATCGCTAAGTTACATTTTTGGAAACTACGTTACATCATAGTCCTCGTGTCGCTAATTAAAAAACTATTCAATCAGTTTGAGCATGACCCTTTTTATTCAGATGATAGACAAACGTTTGAAAACTTCATCACATACATACATCCGAATTCTTTTTGCATATAGATAAAAGTATATCCAATTTTCAACAGGAAAAGGTTTATTTTACCTCATCAAGTGTGCTCCTTTCAATTCACCTGCCAAATAACTTTGCTCATTGTAATCGCCTGTCAATTTTTTTTGTCAAGACTTACAATAAATAAACTACATCCTATTTAATTTTAAGCTTACAGAAACACGTTGTTGTACTCTATTTATTTTACAATTTAAAAAATAAAGGGTTGAGTAATTTATAGATGTTACTTTTATGCATTGTGAGCCGAGATGGCCCAGTGGCTAGAACGCGTGCATCTTAACCGATGATTTCGGGTTCAAACCCAGGCAGGCACCACTGAAATTTTATGTGCTTAATTTGTGTTTATAATTCATCTCGTGCTCAGCGGTGAAGGAAAACATCGTGAGGAAACCTGCATGTGTCTAATTTCAACGAAATTCTGCCACATGTGTATTCCGCCAACCCGCATTGGAGCAGCGTGGTGGAATATGCTCCAAAACCTCCTCAAAGGGAGAGGAGGCCTTTATCCCAGCAGTGGGACATTTACGGGCTGCTAATGTAATGTAAACTTTTATGCATTTAAATACTACATTGTTTGTAAATATCATAAATCGTGTTTGAAAAATTATAAAAAAAGTATTAATTTATTATAAGAACTATATTGAGAGAAAATATTTTTTTCAACCCTTGAAATATAAATCGTCTCCTTTGTAGTTACCCTCAGTATAAAATCTTGAAACTTATTCAAAATGTTCCTTATGGAAGAGTTTGTTATATGATAGTTAAAATATGTTAAGATAATGAGTTCAGTGCATAAAGTTCAGTGTCTTCACACACGCACACACTGATATATCTCATAAGGACGAGCGTAACCTCAACATTCTCATCCCAATATACGCTGATATTAATTTAAAGTGGGGGGCGCTTTTTTAAGAGAACAAATCTGTAACATGTTATACAAGAGTATATATATAATAAGTATATCTTACTATATGTAAATATAATAAAATTTGACGACCTCTGTCGAGTAGTGTGTGTGGGTTTTCATGGGTACGCCACTCCGAGGTCCCGGGCTCGATTCCTGGCCGAGTCGATGTAGAAAAAGTTCATTAGTTTTCTATGTTGTCTTGGGTCTGGGTGTTTGTGGTACCGTCGGTACTTCTGATTTTCCATAACACAAGTGCTTTAGCTACTTACATAGGGGTTAGAGTAATGTATGTGATGTTGTCCAATATTTATTTATTTATTTATGTAATAAAATAAATGCATAAGTTTGGATGGATGGGTGTGTTTTACACAACCTCGACGGAACGGCTGAATGTATTCGAATGAAATTTGAAATAGAGATATGTTATATTCTAGAACAGCACAAAGATTTTTAGTCCAAAAAATGTACGTTTTCCGGATATATTTATTTTATCCACGGCAATTTCATAGTGTGTTGTAGTGGTCAGAGAATAACTTAGGCCCATGTTATAGGCAAGATTATCGGCGATACGCAGAATAATTTGCTAAAATGTCATCACTATAGCATAAATAGTATCGAAACGCATGGACGACAAACATAAAAACACTTTTTTATAAAGATATAGATCGATTAGTGCCATTTGGCCTATAAATTCTAGGCGTGTATTATGCCTTGAAGGTACTTACGAAATAGGCTATTTGACAATGTGAAAAATAAAATGTAAATTATAGTAATCAGTATATATTATGAGTTTAAAAATAGTTATTTAGTGACGAAAGTTAAAAATAATAATTAATATATTCAAAAATCCATAAATAAAAATGCATTTTTTAAACGTTTGTCACGTAACCCAAAACGCTCCTGATTGGTCGGGTTTATGATGACGTCACTTGGTTGTTAACCTCGTTTGCCTACTGTATGTGGATTATATGTGCCACAGATTACAATACAGGCAAGTGACGTCAACGACCATGCAGCGTTTTCGCGCGCTATTTAAATATGGAATTTTAATTTAATATTTTTCAGCAAATATGTACTAAAATTAAAAAAAAATACAACTTTTAGTGGGTTCATTAACCTCCACTAAAGAATATAAAATGGATTTTAAAAACCAGTCAAATAGCCTATTCTATAAAACGAACTGGACTAATTCCCATTATTTTTTGCAGGAAGACATGGTGTGCCTGTCTTGCACGGCGACGGGTGAGCGCGTATGTCTCGCGGCTGAAGGATTCGGTAACAGGCACTGTTTCCTCGAGAACATCGCCGATAAGAACATACCACCGGATCTATCGCAGTGTGTGTTTGTAATTGAACAGGTTAGTATAATGTTGATACAGTTTAAAAGATCATATGTTTACGTTACAGTAGAACTTTATTTTTACTATTTTCTAATGCTATTTACATACGACCTTAATTTGTACATATGTACTTTTTAATTTAGTCAAGCAATAATTACCAGCTAAGATTCGTATTTTATATCAGAGGTTCTCAATCTGTGAACGCAGGTGCTCCGCGAAGTGGCTTCTATCCGATATAAATTGAAGTACACAATTAAAACATGTTTCAAAGGAAATATTACAATTTTTTATTTATAATGAGCCACTACATAATACGAATACGATTCAATAATGATAAAATTACTTTCAAGAAAATAATACTTAAAAGCAGGGGATGGTGCTTCACAATGGAACATTTTTTACGAACAATCTCTTACTCGTCCGCGTAATTCGTCGTTAAGTTCAAAGCGGTTTATCGCCATTTTAAAAGCAATTTTGTCCACAAACTTTTTAGAATTTCCTAATAAAAAAAATAAGGAACTAATTCTCTAAAGCCGAGAACTGATATATTTCCAATTAATGAACTGTCTACTTGTTAATTTTGGAGACTGGTACGTATTGGTACTGACGACTGGCGACTAGTATTTGTACGAGTGGTACAATGATTGCTGCGCTAATAATGATGGATGTAACGTTCGTAACGATACTGATTCATAACAAATATGTTCAGTAAAGGCCATGACTATATTTATCGTGATCTTGGTTTAGACTGTGTCTGTTTCAGAGATCCGAAATAAAGTAACATCTTTATGAAACGGCTTATAATGAACATTTTGAATGTCAGACGTTTTTATAATGAAGAATCTTTTTAGCCCAAATTAATTTTCAGAACTTGTTCGTTTGATTTTACATGCATATATGAATTTGAACAATTTAGATTATATAGGGTTAATGCTTATGGTCTTTTTAAAGCAAAGGTCCACAGATTAAAAAAAATGTTTTAATTCCTACTATAGTTGTTAATAATGTATATTAATATTATCATCATCATCATCATAACAAATGGCCCAGTGGTTAGAACACGTGCATTTTAACCGATGATTTCGGGTTCAAACCCAGGCAGGCACCACTGAAATTTCATGTGCTTAATTTGTGTTTATAGTTTATCTCGTGCTCGGCGGTGAAGGAAAACATCGTGAGGAAACCTGCATGTGTCTAATTTCAACGAAATTCTGCCACATGTGTATTCCGCCAACCAGCATTGGAGCAGCGTGGTGGAATATGCTCCAAACCTTCTCCTCAAAGAGAAAGGAGGCCTATAGCCCAGCAGTGGGAAAATTTACAGGCTGCTAATGCTAAAAAAAAACTGCGTAACAAATAGGCAAACTGTTTTAATATCTTTAAAATAGCAGTGTAGAAATGTTGAGCACTCTCATCTCAATGAATTGTGAATGACACTTGAAATAATTACAATTGGTACTTCAAATCTAATCGTCAGAGTATGTCGTTCATCAATGTTCTTCTGATTGTTAAAAGGAAATGGAAAGTTAGCAAAAAAGAAGAATGTAAGTTTCCTTTTTAAGTAAAATAATTTGTATTTTTATCAATTACGCAAACTGTTTTTTATTTAAAAAGCTAGCAGTGTGTAAATATTTAGTGTAAATAACTCGTTTTCTATGAAAATTATTTTAGATATTTCCAAAACAAAATAAGTTATAAAGGCATGTTTAATTTAAAGTTATTTATAGAACGAATAAAAAATAAACAAATGTACTCGGGCATTTGTATCTTACAGTCAAATTTACTAAAAGTAAAATTTTAATAATCTGCATTGTGTTTGTTTAATTGTCTGATACCTGTGTCGTATAAATATATCTCTGACCTAATTGTAAATAAAGATAAACTTTTTGTATAAAACGACGCTCGTGCTTAGGATTAAGATGTCTTAGTGTGCGTAAGACGACAAAGCGTAACGAACGACACTAAAAAAATACAAATTAGATCATATTTGTTATGTTTATATTATTAAAATAATAATTTAATAGTGAATAGATCTATACGTGCTCTTGCTTATGAAATAGTTGTAAGTAGCTAAAATAAACAAAACATATCTATATAGTCGAGGAAGCATAAACTCAGCGAAGTCTGAGTCTAGATATTCAATAATAGTATATATACTAAATTAACGACTTCGTATGTCATTAATTTTATTATTTCTTTTGTTTGGTTCACTAATAATTTTATCGTAATTTTCAACGATATATCACAAAATTAAACACACACATGGAAATTTTTGTGTGTGCTTGTGATGACACATTTTAATATTCAATTTTATTTCTTCCAGTACATAGAGTAAATTTGATGACCGTTTGTATTGTAAAGTGAAATATTTTTGTTTATTTTTTCATTCTTTCTATAAATATCTTTTAAATTGAACATGCCTGTATACTTTGTTTTCTTTTTAAAATATTGCCATAAGAAAGTGAATTAAATGTATACTGCTATTATTAAAAATAAAATACAAGTTTGCCTAAGATAAATTTTATTTTTTAAAATACTGACATTCAAATTTTTTGCTAATTTTCCATTTTCTTTTAATGATCAAAAGAAATTTCGATGTGCGACGTGATCTGACGAAGAGATTTGAAGTACCAATGGTGATTATTTCGAGTGTCATTCATAAGTCAATGAAATCAAAGTCCGATAGTGAATAGGGGATTATAAATTCTAAATTAATCTATAATTACATATAGGTTAGGTATAATGACTCTATAGTTCTAATCTATATTATATTCTATATAAGAATTGTTTTTTAAAACAAATTCATGTAATGTTCGGTATAAATTTGTGATAAGTTATACTTATATTTACGTTTATAATTAATTAAAAATGTTATGTTTTTATTTTGACAGACATGTATATTGCAAATGAATAAAATACTAAAATTGTGATGCTGCCAAGTATTAAAATCGTGCAGGCACATAAAACAAAAATAAATAAACAATTCGTATTAAAGATAACATACACCAAAGGCATGGACAATATATCTATGGAGATAAAAAATAAAATAAAATCTTATGTACAATAATTTCCATCCAAGAATAAAACATCAATAAAATTTGGACCTGTGACCATAAAAGTTTAGGAACCGCTGAATTAGGTTTTTTTAATTGTTGCATTTTCTTTACAGGCGTTGTCGGTAAGGGCTCTCCAAGAATTGGTTACAGCTGCGGGATCAGAAACTGTAAGTATGACAATATTATTTAATATATATAAATGTAAATGAAATAAAGATTATGATTAACAATTGAACACCTATCCTTGAACTACTTTACGTTTACCTTTAAATAATTTTCAATATAAACTAAAACGTATCTTTTAAAATTTTGCAATTAAATGATTCCAATTTTATAACATGTTACTATTTAAAAAATGTATTTGAATTTCGAATGTGAAATTTTGAATTGCTATCACACAAAGTCGCTTTGACTTTTCTGCATAAAAGAACACCAGTAGAATTTTTTGTAACAACAAAATCCAATCATGACGTAGAAAAAGATTGTGAAGTATTAGAAAGTGGTAAGCGACAAAATACACGAATCAAAATAGCTTTTCACGATTTAAAATTTAGGTCCAGTGTTTACTGTCAAATTTGTTTCTTATATCATTCATCCCTAACAATTTAGAATTCAAAATAAATAATTAAAAATTTAGATTTTTTTTATGTAAGAAGCATCATTCTAAATTTGAAAATGTATGGATGTATTAAAATATTGACAATTCATAATCAAAAACATGTTATTAAATACGAATCTGTTTATTTAAAAAAAGAACGATTTTAAACGGCAAATCTTTTTCTTTATCTTATATTCGTAATTCGTTATAATAAATTTGTGTTTAACATTAATGTTACCATTTGTGAATAATATTTACCCTTTTTTAAGTATTGCGTTCGTGTTTAAATTTTACAGGGCAAAGAAAACTTAGTAGTGAGTACACGATCAAATATGAAATATTGGTAATAATTATGTCACGATAATAAATATCTAAAAAAAAATATTATAATAAACACATTCCATTTTCTAAATTCAAAATTGTTCCACAGATATTATTTGTCGTGACTTTTTGCATGATATTTTGAAGTCACAAGATTCACTGTGTGACTGACTTACGTTTCTTATTCAATTTTTTTTTTCGTTTTTCGGCTAAACTGCTTATTTTTGTAACATTTTATTTATTACAATCGAACTCATTTTTACACTTATTATAATATTAGGAGTAAGTTATAGAAAACGATTAAACTTTTTTCATTAAATTGTTAGCTGTCAAAACTTTTTGACAGTGTGAAATAAAAAAAAATCATATAATGAACTATTTATAGCATATTACAATAATCGGACGTCATCTAAATTTATATAATATTATTTTCTTAATAAACGAAAATAAAAAATAAAATTAAATATCCTTTTATAAATGCATGTTTTATTATATTTTTTTTTATAATAAATTAAATAATTTACGCATTCCACATTATTTAATATAGACGCTTAAGGTTGATACTAATAAAAGCTTACTAATAGTATAAGGAAAATCAAATAGAAAAAGCAGTGGGTAGTATTTTAAAACAATTATTTTTTTTTAATTTAATTATAAAAAAAATATTAACTCAAGTAATTTTTCAAAATATTTATATTTTTTTCCTTTAAATATATCTTTGCCTAAAAAATGTTAAACATGTGTAGTAATTTTGGTAATAATAACGTTTCCTTCCAGGGGAAAGGCACTGGTTCTGGACACAGAACACTGCTTTACGGCAATGCTATTCTCCTGCGTCACCTCAACAGTGATATGGTATGTATCGCGTAAATAATTAAGTCTTATTAATTAGTTTTTATACCTAAAATTGTAAACATTCATGCAGTATCGTCTTATTTACATATATAACTGAGGTAAATGAGGATCTCGTTATGAGATTCGTAATTAGATGGATAAGACATCGTAGCACACTCAAATAATATTTTACTCTTTTAAAATCGTTTATTCTCTTTTCATATTTTTTGTTTATTTTTTTATTTTTTCAATGACGGCTGTCAATCCGTGACCGACGCCCATCCAGTCGCCGCCGCTCCATCTACTTCACTCAAACGTACTAAAGACAATTTAGACATTATTTTAAGTGTCAGATAAAGCAATAGATGGCATCTGCGAAGTAAAAAAAAATCTTGTACTATAGAGATTGACATTATACATTTATACAAAACTGAACACTATACCTACGTTAAAGTATATAAATATTTAAATGAAAACAAATTTATGAACAACAAGATGAATGAACATCTCATGGTCTCATCATCTCCAATACGACACCATTGGAAACAAAGTTATTTGTCCCTCGTGAATGTAGTTATACTGGTTCTCGTTTCAAGCCGGGACACAAAAATTCAAACGATTACTGATTGTTGGTAGAATATCTTGGGTAACTACACAGACTCGCACAAAGCACCACCAAGAAAACTTGACACAATTAAACAAAGAGGTTAATACTTTCTCATAACATTGACATATGTCTTTATAGCATTGTGTTTAATTTTAAAATCTTATATTTGAACTATCATTTAAGTTCATTGCATTAAGACTAGTGTGTCAATATGACTGCAGTCGTCAGGGACATGCAATCTTAGTTCCCGAGGTTGGTGGCGCATTGGTGCTGTAAGAGTACGAATACTTACAAATGAACACCACCACGACAAAAACAATATAACAATATATATTAGGTTACTTTTTTTTTAAATATATAATAAATTAATAAAAAAATAAAACCCAACCTATATTGGCGAAGTCGCATAATATTTTTTTGCTACGGTAGCGTTAATACGTAAGTACAGAATACGTCAGTTCCTATGGGCAGTGGTAAGCGTTTACCAATCAACTACCTACATTTAACAAACACTAATAAGTGTAATGTTTAAGATAAAGCCCCAAAGCCATTATCAATTCTAATTACATGACTGTTAAACTTTGTTAAATAACTGTTTTATTAAGTTTGTTTTTCTCGAAAAGTGCGTGATTATATTCGGCTGTACTCACTACTCAGAAACATTACAATCAATACGCACAGACCGATTTTAATAAAAACGTAGGCTTTGTTCCAATTTTAAATTAAATAAAAATGGAATTCGACAAAACCACGTTAAAGAAAAGGTCTTAAATCACAGATTTAAAGTAGCCCAGATACCGCATGTTCATTAGACGGTATAAAAACCAAGCATCTTTTATATAACTACGATGACGTCACCCCAGCCATACTTTTGTTAAAATTGTGTGAAAGACGATATGGTTAGAAAGAATGTTACTTGTGAGATGACATCCGACAGAGAAGTATGGAAGAAGAAGGCATGCTGAGCCGACCCCAAGCAAAATTGAGATTAGGCCAGGATGATGTTGGTGTTCATTAAAATCATAATATTCTATATTCAAGAAGTCTCATAATAGAACATTTGAATCTTTATTCAACTCAAATTTACGTTTAAAACGCGGTGCACTTTCTAATATAAGTTTTATGTATCTAGGTTTAAGGGTTTTTTTTTTTTTAATTTAGGTTTTTAAGTACGATGGTCCATTTATTTAGAAAAACACTGTAACAACACAATACAACCGATAGTATATTTCAACCGAAAGAGGACAATAGCAAAATAAACAAGAATTAACATTGGTTTGACGCGATATTATTGAACTTGAATAATTAATTATATTTGTTAAGAATTTGTGATTAATGGACGTTAAGCTGTTGTCAAAACTTTGGAAGTAAATTTAAAATAATATCAATAGTTCATTTAAATAGTGTTGTATTATAAATAAATATATATTAATCGGGAGCTCTTAGTAGTGCACAATATAGCTGAGCTATTAACAAATTGCATACATTACATTACATACATTAGCAGCCTGTAAATTTCCCATTACTGTGCTAAGGCCTGCTCTCAATTTTGAGGAGCATATTCCACCACGCTTCTCCAGTGCGGGTTAGTTGATTCACATGTAGCGGAATTTCGTTGAAATAAGACACATGTATGTTTTCTCTCGATGTTTTCCTTCACCGCCGAGCATGAGATACATTATAAACACAAATTAAGCGCTTAAAAAATCAATGGTGCCCCCCTGGGTTTGAACCCGCAATCATCTGTTAAGATGTACGCGTTCTAACCACTGGGCCATCTCGGCTCAATCTGTCACCTACTCATCTTAAATATAAATATGTACATATTAATAGGAAAATATTAAGCTCTATACATCAATTATTATTCAATCGTTTTTGAGTGATAGCAGACAAATGAACAATCTAAATCTATACTAACAAATGAAGGTCACGTTTTAGTTCTGTAATGTCAAGCTGCAAAAATGACTAAACCAATATACATAAGACTTATATTAGTAGATGCAGCGTTTTTAAAAAAAAATGTATTAAGCAAGCCATGAGTATTAAGCCGAAAAAACTTTTTATACTTAATCTTCAGTGTGCAAGATTAAATATAAAAAAAAATTCCGGCTAAGAAACTGAAAATTCTCGGCATTTCTCTACTATAATATGCATATATTTTATATAAAATCCTTCCTCTCGAATCCCTCTCTCTCTGTTTAATGTTGAAAACTGCAATAAAATCCGTTGCGTAGCTTAAAAGATCCAAACGTACAGATGACGGGAAGCGCCGTTATTTTATACAACGGAGACATAAGAACGCTGCGCCGTTCGCCCGTTTTAAATGAAGACTATTGAAATGATAAGCGAGAATTTCATGTTCTTGTATTCGTTATTCAAGTGGGCACATAAAAGCACTTTTGAATCATCGTGTTACACTATTGAATTAAATGTTGCAATGAATAATATGCAATATATTAATTTTAATTGACTATGAAACGTTATAATTCGATATAATTTGCATTTGAATAACGCTTGCATTCCACTCGTGTTACCTTAGTAATCGTTGTTCATAATAAATTTTCAAACAGCGACTGAATTCTGCAATGCGCAAACAGTTATTATTTCATGTTAAAATGATTGCATTTTCTTAGACTTAAAATAGAATTGATTTAGGACGCGTAAAATGCCGCAGTTAGATTATAATGATGACGTTTTATGTAATAGCTGTTCGTCGCGATAGGTATAATATTTATTTGTATTATTTAGGTGAACCGGCAAATTTGCCACCTGATAAAGGGTCACCATCACAAACAACCAACCTTGAGTATTGTCTCTCTTATGCATGTAGTTACAAAATGTAGGTATTAGGTATAGTATTTATTTGTAACATCATTTACTTTAGCCATTTTTTTAAAGATTTTTTTTTGTTTTGTCTATAAAAGTTAGATATCCATATGTTTATATGATTTTGATGACTTATTTGTATAAATTTTGGACAAATCATATTTAATTTTTTTTTTGTATAAATGTACAAAAGTACAGGCGATAATCGCTGGGACAATCAAAACAATTTAACTTTTCACTTAACCGATTTTGATGAAATTTGATATGAAGCAAGCTTAAACTCCAAGGAAGGGGATAGGCTTTTATGCCTAACTTCTGACGATCAACCCCTTAAACGTGAGCGAAGCCGCAGACGACAACTAGTACCATATAAAAGCATAGAATAATTAATTATTAAATTAACAACACAAAATAATTAATTATGTACTTTAAAAAGGCGCGTGTCGTTTTTGGTTTACCCAGTTTTTGATTTAAATTAAAATTGTAGGTACAACTTAGTATCGCGTGACTTGATTTTTCGTGATTAATGCGAACTAAACTGTGTACATACGCCAGCGAGGTTCAGCGAGCATTTTTGCCGTAATGTAAGTCTCTCGTAGAATTGCAGCTTTGATTTCCTTTTCGCCAACTCTACTTGAAGACTTTGTTGTTAATGAACATACAAATTATCACAGCAGTAAATTATTCTTTACTAGATGTAAAATATATAAAACTAAACAAATACGCTATATCATTTATTAAAAAAATATCGTGGATAAATTTCCTTTGAGTTTACTGTACCACTGCACGAAAATATTATTTGGAACACTCTGAACGCACCCGTAAACGTCAAACATGGCCGCCCGTTGAATTCCATATCAATGATTTTTATAGATTTAATATCGGAATATCTCGATTATACGAATTTTGCAGATATATGTTGTCGACTAAAACTAATTATTTTTTAACGATCTATAATTGTGGATAAGATTCGATCGAGTCCATCGTAGACCTGCATGAAATTATTAGTATAAACATGTTAAAAGAGGGCAAAGACTTCTCGCTTACGTAGTGTCTTTGTAACATACATTTATTTTATAACATGTTAGAAATACTTATTTATGTTATAATAATATATTTAATAAACTCATATTTTGTTATTGTATCCGATTTCATAAAAGTGTAATCGATTTCAGAACGTCATTCGTATGGCTTTAAATAATAATACAAGATGTTTCCCGCGCAAAATGATTTTTAAAAAAATAAAAGAGAGTCGCGCATGGAATGAGAATAGGAGATTATTGTGAATTGGATATTTAACTTCAGGACTATAATATTTATAAAATATAACAAATAATAAATAAATATTCTGTGTACTGGTGTATTTATTAAACAATTGTAAATAAATACTGTAGAGAAATTATCGACTAAAAATATACATGCAGAAAATGTCATAAACGTTTCTAAATTTTTAACGCCACATATATGCGACTTCGAAATCAACGAAGCTTTTTTAATGGTACGTTTTTTAATTACGTTTTGAAGACCATTCTACCATACGTTTTTTTACTATCATTATTAAATATAGCAACTCGACACAGTTAAAATAATATACAAGTACAAGAGACAACTCCCAAGATACTGTCAGACATAATAAGACAGAAAATAAATGGACCATGTTATGCAGAAATGTCCCAACCCACAGAGCACTAATGAAAATATTTAAAAGAGAATACAATGTCTATAGTGACGGTAAGCCTGTTAAATTAAAGATGTATTTAAATACAATATAATGCATATTATTTTAAGGATATTTCGCAATAAAAAAATTACATAACATGATTTTCTATTTTAAATCTTATCAACATATACTATTCCAACCATAACAGGAAAAAAGCCAAATATTAACATTTGACATCAAATTAACGCGATATCATTGGACGAGAGCTTGATTAATCTATGTCATTCGCTATGGATTTGCAAAAAAATGGCGTTTCGAACGTCGACGAAACTGTTATCGAAATTTGTAGGTAAAATTAAATCGAAAATAAGTAGTTATGTATAATAGTGTTGTATTATAAATAAAGAGATATTAATCATAAACTCTTAGTAGAACACAATACAGCCGAATTATTAGTAAATCGCATGAGATACGTACATCTAAGGTACGTTTATCTTTTCCTATTTCCATTGGAATAGGCTTCTGTAAGTTGGTACAATTCTGCGTAACACTGTCCAAATACGATATAAATTTTCGGTCTTATTTTTAAATTTCGTTTACGGATGAATAGTTAAATCTATTGTTGTCTTCTTCTTACCAATGACAAATCAATGGTGAGTGGGAAAGAGAGGGAAATCAGTGTATAACTAAGCAACGTATTCGAAATCTATGTTATTAGATCAATTATTAATAGATTCGATCGGAAATTGTATTTGTAAGACTGCAAATGGACAATTATGTCATTAATCATCGTAATAAACTAATTATAATTATTGGTAAACCTATTATATGTCAATTCCTACTCGAAGCTCGCTAATGTTTCGATCGAAATGTAATCTCACGCCAATCGAGTTCGGTGTAATTACCGATATTTGATTGTTGTTTGGTGTATCGTTCGAAAATCAAATATCGACACGAATTTGAGTTATAAGTAAATATTTGGTCAATGACCATAGACCAGGAATAAAAAGAACAATTTATATTATGATTTTTTTTTTCTAGTACTTGGCCTGTCTGTCAACATCGTCGTCTCAAGATAAACTGGCCTTCGATGTGGGTCTTCAGGAACATTCTCAGGGTGAGGCCTGTTGGTGGACGCTGCATCCCGCTAGCAAACAGAGGTAGATTATATTTAACATATTACTTTTCAAATGAATAGTCGCCCTGACTGATTTCAGTCACGTCGGCCAATATTAAGGGAGACCAACTACGCAGAACATCTTATAGTCTGTGCACCTGTGCCCTGTCTATTCCTTCACTCTCATAATCCGATGAGACAGCAAATCTGAAACGACCGGACAGAGTTTAGACGCAGGACCAACAGTTTACGTATATGTTAATAAAAATGCATGTTATTCAAAACAAGATTATATAGATGACTAGCTGTGCCCGCCACTTTGTGTGCGTTTGAATTTAATAAAAAAGCGTGACTTTATTATTATTTTACATACAATTCTAAAATAAAAGTAGCCTAAGCTACTCCTTATTACATCAGTTATCTACCAATGAAAGTCCCGTCAAAATCGGTCCAGCCGTTCCAGAGATTAGCCGGAACAAACAGACAGGCGGACAAAAATTGTAAAAAATGTTATTTAGGTATATGCATTTAGTAAAACGCGGTTATTTTAATATTACAAACAGACACTACAATTTTATTATATGTATAGATAAAAGCGAGAAGCTAATACTTGTTGACTTCCAGGCAGGATATATTATATAGATATATTTCGGCTGAGGCCGTAACGTTTTGTAAAATAGGTGAACATGGACGTTCGTCCTCAGGCATAATTTCACTGAAAACTACCAAAAATAATGAGAAAAGGCAATTTATTACAAAATAGTTAAAATAATAATTATAAATTATAATAAATCACGAATTTAACATAAATTAGTAATTTAGTAGCCGACAAATTTAACTACTTTGACTATTAATTTGAAAAACATTAATATCAACAAATTTAATGTTAAAGAAACTTAACCACTTTAACAAATTATTATTAATTTTACTAATTTACTAATAAGAAAACAATTTAAGCTAGAAACAATTCAGGAGTGACCAATATCACAATTAAGAGGTGTGAACGGAGCTAGTGCTATCGTTCCAAAGGTGCCCGGCCGCCTAGCACGTCGGTTTATATCAGGTCGTCCCCCACCTCGCCTGATTTGTTGAGCGATAAGCGATAGTTACGTACACACACATCAAGAGGACTGATGATGCAGCGATTCCTTCATCGTGAGAACCAAACTAAGTGTAACATTGCAAATGTGATTTTATAATTTAATTATTATTTTATTTCATTCCAATTACTTACATCGAGTAGGTTAGACATGCTAATTAGGAAATAAGTTTTATTGTAATTTCTTTTAATTAAATAAGTTTAAATTAGTTTTTGGTTTTTTTTCGACCTTTCGACTGTAGCTAACGTAACTGGCGCAGTCGGTAGGATACTAGATAGGGACAGTTAGGTCATCACTAGTATCCAGAATCTACGGACCAGCTGCAGAACCGGAAGGCGAATCCAGACTTCGATTCACGAGGAGAAACCAGAAATGAAGTATATGTGAGTACATTTGAACTTTTCTCGTGTTGCTCTTATCCTAGTTGTATTTCCAATCCAAAATTTATCACCCTAGAGTTCATAGATATCGGGAATCTGCATCGCAGCAGGCCCGACGTCGTAGTTTAGATTGTAACAGAAATTTAAATTTAAAATTTAATTCTAAGTTAATAGGTTTAGATAATACGAATCCTAATATGTCTCAAGATCCGGACACCATTTATAAAATTCTTAGGATTGTGCCCGACTTTGACGGAAACCCTAATGTACTTACGAGATTTATTAATATTTGTGACCAAATTGTAACGCAATATTTAAACACCGCGCCTGGTTGCGAATTATCTAACTTGTGTCTATTAAACGGGATACTAAATAAAATTACGGGTACTGCCGCCGCTACTATTAATTCTAATGGCATACCAGATAGTTGGCTTGGTATCAGAACTTCACTAATTAATAATTTTTCTGACCAACGGGACGAAACAGCTTTATACAATGACCTCTCGTTAGCCGTACAAGGAAATAAGACTCCTCAGGAATTTTATAGCCATTGCCAAACGCTATTCAGTACGATAATGACATACGTTACACTTCACGAGACTTTACCGACTACGATCGACGCCAAACGCGATCTTTACAGAAAAGTTACTATGCAGGCATTTGTTCGCGGCTTAAAAGAACCTTTGGGTTCACGAATTCGGTGTATGCGACCCGAGACCATAGAAAAAGCTCTTGAATATGTTCAGGAGGAATTAAATGTTACATATTTACAACAACGTACAGACGGACTAAAACAGCAGTCGACCCCTAAAATGCAACCTATTCCATTCTCACAACCTCGTCCTCAAAACTTTCAACCACCGATATTTAATTGGCCAGCGCCTGTAGGACAACGTCCTATACAACAACCACAGCCTTTTAAATTTAATTTTAATCGAAATCAACCTCCGTATAATATGCATACAAAAACGCAACAGATGTTTAGTGCACCACCGCCTAATTATAATTCACGCAGTAATGTTTTTCGTTTGTCACCTAGGAATAATTCCCCTCAAAATTCAATGCCAAAGCCTATGAGTGGAATCCAGAGTTTTAATACCAGACCTTTACCTCATACCCTAATGACTGGACATGACTGGCGTAAATCGGGTAACCCACCACCTACAAATTACCTAAAATCTCGCGAAATGAATATGAACGAATGTTTGCCGTATGATAATATATATTACAATTACCCGGATTACTACTATGAACAGGAATATAATTACTACAATGAACCTGAAGACTACTACAATACTAATTACAGACCCGACTATTACGATAATGCTATTGCTTATTACGATACGAATAATGACCGTTTATTAAATGAAGCCGAACCACAGTCAGAAGCTATCTGTACCGATCAGGATTTTCATTCAGATCAGAAATCACCCAAACCAAAATAGAATTAAACTTACAGACGCAAAGACAATTACCGTATATTCAAATTAAAAACCCTCCGCTTAAACTTTTAATAGATACCGGTGCAAACCAATCTTTCATTAGCCCTCACGCTGTAGAAAAATATTTTTCAAATTTTCCATTAAACTACGATCCATTTGAAGTGACTAATGTGTATACGACAAGTAGGAATGAGTATTCTATTACATTACCGTGCTTTGACGAATTTAGGGATCCTCAAGACATTAAATTATTCATTTATAAATTCCATGACTATTTCGACGGACTGATAGGACTAGACTTGTTAACGAAATGGGAGGCTAAAATTGACTTAAAAGATGGATACTTAATTACTCGCTCTTCTTCAAATCCAATTAGTATGTATAACTCTCGCAATGTTAATCTATACGAGGACATTATCCCAGCCGGAACTTCAAAATTAATTCGCATTCCTATTAACTCCCCGGATGGAGAAGTTTTTGTTAAAGAGCAATTAATTTGCAATTGTATTATCCATGAATGTCTTACCACAGTAAATAATAGCCGTGGTTATTTAGAGGTAGAGAACCCAACACCTAACGACATTATATTATCTTTAGACCGGCCGGCGAGTGCTGAGTTGTTTAATATTGAGTACACATGCACCCGACATACGACACGCCGACAAGAAGTACTATCACGCTTGAGAACGGATCATTTAAATTACGAAGAAAAAAGTAATCTAATAGCTCTTTGTTCTAAATATGCGGACGTTTTTTACATCGAAGGCGAACCGTTAACATTTACTAACAAAATTAAACACAGAATTAGAACCACTGACGAAATACCCGTGTATTCGAAAAACTACCGCTATCCATTTATACATAGGCAGGAAGTTAGGGACCAAATAACTAAAATGTTAGATCAAGGAATAATTAGACCATCTGACTCTGCTTGGAGCTCACCAATCTGGGTGGTACCGAAAAAGAATGACTGTTCTGGTAAACAAAAATGGCGACTCGTAATAGATTATCGTAAATTAAATGAAAAAACTATAGAAGACAAATACCCTATTCCAAATATCAATGACGTCCTTGACAAATTAGGTAAATGTAATTATTTCACTACTCTTGACTTAGCAAGTGGGTTTTATCAGGTAGAGATGGACCCTCAGGACATCTCGAAAACAGCTTTTAATGTAGAGCATGGACATTTTGAGTTTCTTCGTATGCCCATGGGACTGAAGAACGCCCCCTCTACTTTCCAACGCGTTATGGATAACGTTTTACGAGGTTTACAAAACGAAATATGTCTCGTATACTTAGATGATATCATAATCTTTAGCACGTCATTACAGGAACATATGAATAATTTGGAAAAAGTATTTCAAAGACTCAGGGAATCGAATTTTAAAATTCAAATGAATAAATCAGAGTTCCTCAAACTCGAAACAGCTTACCTTGGACATATCATAAGTAAGGATGGTATAAAGCCTAATCCCGATAAAATCGCAGCTATTAAGAAATATCCCATTCCAAAAACAGCTAAAGAAATAAAACAGTTTTTAGGACTCTTAGGTTACTACCGGAAATTTATCCCCGACTTTGCCCGAATTACTAAACCCCTGACACAATGTTTGAAAAAAGGCAAAAAGATTACTTTTGACCCTGAGTATATTAATAGCTTTGAAAAATGTAAAACTTTGTTAACAAACGACCCTATTTTACAATACCCCGATTTTACCAAAGAGTTTAATTTGACGACTGACGCTTCTAACTTAGCCATTGGAGCCATACTATCCCAAGGACCAGTAGGAGCTGACAGACCTGTTTGCTATGCATCCCGAACATTGAATGACAGTGAAATTAATTATAGCACCATTGAGAAGGAACTTCTCGCTATAGTTTGGGCGACCAAATACTTCAGACCATATTTATTCGGACGAAAATTCAAAATACTGACAGACCACAAACCTCTACAGTGGATGATGAATTTGAAAGAACCAAATTCTCGTCTCACACGATGGCGACTAAAACTAAGTGAATATGATTTTACAGTGATATATAAAAAAGGAAAAATGAATAGTAACGCTGACGCACTCTCACGAATTGAAATACATACTGGAGAAACCAAGACTTTAATAGACGAAATTGATGAACTGAATTCCTTACTAGGTAACCCCTCCGATTTTATATCCTCTGATGTGAGAGATCCCCCTGACAATGTACCTCCAGAACAAAATCCATCTGAAAATGCATCTCTCATAGTAAATCCTTCTGAAATAATACAAAATTCCCCTGAAGATGCACCACCACCTTCAAACTCCTCGACCGATACTGTACATTCTGATAAAGAAAATCCTATATTAAATATACCCATTACAGACGACCCTCTTAACAGATTTAGTAGGCAAATATGTTTTACAATAGTTAATGACGTTAAACGAAAACCAACAGTGACGAAACCATTCGATAACCACACGCGAACCTCCATACAATTATTAGAATCCAACTTAGAAGAAGAAGTAGTTAACGCCATAAAAGAATTCGTTAATCCTAAAATTAAAACCGGTATACTTATAAATCCACCTCTCGGAATGTATTCTATAATTCCTATAATTCAAGAAAAGTTTAAAAGTTCATCGATGAACCTCGTTTTGACGAAATTTGAAATTGAAAATATAAAAGAATATTTACGACAACAGGAGATAATTTCTCATTATCATAATGGAAAGACAAACCATCGTGGAGTAAATGAATGCTACCTTGCCTTATCTCGAAAATACTATTGGCCGAATATGAAGCAACATATTTCAAAATTCATAAATGAATGTACAATATGCGGACAAGCTAAATATGATAGGAATCCAATCAGACCTCAATTCAACGTAGTACCCCCAGCTAGTAAACCTTTTGAAATTATGCACATAGACTTATTCACTGTACATAATGAAAAATATATAACCTTCGTAGACGTTTTTACCAAATATGGTCAAGCGTACCATTTGCGTGATGGAACAGCCATAAGCATTTTACAAGCTTTATTAAAGTTTTGTACCCATCATGGAGTACCTATAAATATAGTTACCGATAACGGAACAGAATTTACTAATCAATTATTTTCAGAATTTACACGATTATACAAAATCAACCATCATAAAATTTTAGCTCACTCTCCTAACGATAATGGTAACATTGAACGGTTTCACTCGACAATATTAGAACACCTTCGTATCCTGAAGTTAAAACATAAAGATGAGCCCATAATCAACCTCATGCCATATGCCATTATTGCTTATAATAGTTCCATACATAGCTTTACTAGATGTAGACCCTTTGACTTACTAAACGGACATTTTGACCCAAGAGACTGCGTTGACATAGACTTCACTCAACACTTATTGCAACAATACTCATTAAATCATAAAGAAAGAATGAAAGAAGTATATAACATTATAAACAGTACTTCTCTTGAGAACCGTAGGGCCTTAATTGAAAATAGAAATAGGACTCGAGAGCCAGAAGTTGAGTATGCACCCCAACAACAAGTCTTCATTAGGAATCCTCTTGCTAGCCGTCAGAAAACAGCATCACGATTTACACAAGATACAGTTCTAGCTGACTTGCCTATCCACATCTATACCTCTAAAAAACGTGGTCCTGTAGCAAAATCTAGATTAAAACGAGTCCCTAAAGGAGCTAACTTGTTACAGGATAGTGCTACTCCTGCTGACCATTCACATGACAGACTCTCGCGAGATAAAACTTGAAAACTTGGACGATGGACCTGGATTATTACCGTATAAACTTGGACCGATAAGACTTACTACCCACCACCATACATTTCTACAGTATATTAAGTTAGACAATATAGAAAATAAAATAGAACTTTTAACGACTCAACTAAAAAATCTTCAAAACCTTCTTAATAATGATACGTACTTACTCTACGAACTCCAAATAAATTATCTTACTGAAAAGCTTCAAAAAGTCTCTGATCAATTAAGGTCTTTGGAACCAAATCGCGTTAAAAGAGGTCTTGTAGACAGCTTAGGTTCCGTAATTAAAAGTATTACAGGCAACCTGGATTATCAAGACGCATTAAATTATAATAATGCTATTAAATTATTAGAAAGTAATCAAGATAGAATAGTATCCGAGTTTAATAATCATGTTAGTTTAAGTAAGGAATGGATGCTGAAACATAATGATGTACTTAACGAACTAGTTGAAAACCAAATTAAAATTAACGATACTTTACAGCTTATTTTAAATTCTAATGTCTATAAAGAAAATAGTTTACTTAAGTATGCGAAACTTGCTCAACTTTTGGTAATAATAGGAGAAAATGTAGAAGACCTGATGACTGAATTAATTAGAATAGAAAATATGTTAGCTTTTATTCGTGTTTCTAGCACTCACCATTCCATGTTAGATATACATGTTTTAAAATTAATGATAGATAAGTTAACAAAGTTATATAATAAGAATCAAATTATAGACTTAGAATTAAGGGAATACTATAATATTATAGAACCGGGATATTATTATACGGAGAAGCAAATAGTAATAATTTTTAAATTTCCAATAGTTTCCTCGGATATCTATGATCTCTATAAACTTTCCATTGTACCTAATAAAGTCCAAACTGCCCTTATACCTCCATATCCCTTCATAGCAATTAACGAGAAATCGTTCATGTACATAGAGACAGAATGTCCGAAGGTCAAAAACTGGTATCTTTGTGAAAAGGAAGTAAATCAACGCATCCGTACAGAACCAGACTGCGTGCAACAACTCATTGTTCATCAGGTCCTAAAGGAATACTGTCGTTACACAACCGTAACTCTAGCAAGAGAAGCAATGGAAAAGCTGGATGATCAACATTATGTACTTTCTTTTCCTCATCTTACGAAAGTACAGTTAGTCTGCAATAGAGAAGAATTCACTTCGCTCCAGGGCAGCTACCTAATTACCATCCCTGTGAATTGCCACATGAAAACAGAAGAATTCACCATCATGAACGACAACGATGAAATAAAAGGCCAGCCGCTGAAGTTATTGCAAATAACATCCAGTGCAGCCACTCAAGATGTTCAGACTCGTCTCAACCTCAACTCAATAAATCTACAGGAGCTTCACAGTGCTCAAGAAAAAGTCATTCAAGAGGGAACATTACAACTCGATAAACCACAACTGGATCCTCTCTATCATACTACAATTCCCTTATACATCTTCATGTCAAGTACAGGAGCATTTATCATAGCAATGATTTGCTATCGCTACAAGTTTGCAAAGAAGAAGAACCTTAGTGAAATAAAAATCTCCACTTCGAAAGATAACGTTAGTGAGCAATTAGATGAAGCTGGAACGTCGGAATCAATCAAGAAGATGCCAGCAACATTTTATCTCAATGTTCTAAAATAGTTGCTGATCTGAGGGTGGAGGAGTTACGTACACACACATCAAGAGGACTGATGATGCAGCGATTCCTTCATCGTGAGAACCAAACTAAGTGTAACATTGCAAATGTGATTTTATAATTTAATTATTATTTTATTTCATTCCAATTACTTACATCGAGTAGGTTAGACATGCTAATTAGGAAATAAGTTTTATTGTAATTTCTTTTAATTAAATAAGTTTAAATTAGTTTTTGGTTTTTTTTCGACCTTTCGACTGTAGCTAACGTAACTCGATTGTAAACAACTTTGTTGTTGCACTAGTTACGTACACACACATCAAGAGGACTGATGATGCAGCGATTCCTTCATCGTGAGAACCAAACTAAGTGTAACATTGCAAATGTGATTTTATAATTTAATTATTATTTTATTTGATTCCAATTACTTACATCGAGTAGGTTAGACATGCTAATTAGGAAATAAGTTTTATTGTAATTTCTTTTAATTAAATAAGTTTAAATTAGTTTTTGGTTTTTTTTTCGACCTTTCGACTGTAGCTAACGTAACTGGCGCAGTCGGTAGGATACTAGATAGGGACAGTTAGGTCATCACTAGTATCCAGAATCTACGGACCAGCTGCAGAACCGGAAGGCGAATCCAGACTTCGATTCACGAGGAGAAACCAGAAATGAAGTATATGTGAGTACATTTGAACTTTTCTCGTGTTGCTCTTATCCTAGTTGTATTTCCAATCCAAAATTTATCATCCTAGAGTTCATAGATATCGGGAATCTGCATCGCAGCAGGCCCGACGTCGTAGTTTAGATTGTAACAGAAATTTAAATTTAAAATTTAATTCTAAGTTAATAGGTTTAGATAATACGAATCCTAATATGTCTCAAGATCCGGACACCATTTATAAAATTCTTAGGATTGTGCCCGACTTTGACGGAAACCCTAATGTACTTACGAGATTTATTAATATTTGTGACCAAATTGTAACGCAATATTTAAACACCGCGCCTGGTTGCGAATTATCTAACTTGTGTCTATTAAACGGGATACTAAATAAAATTACGGGTACTGCCGCCGCTACTATTAATTCTAATGGCATACCAGATAGTTGGCTTGGTATCAGAACTTCACTAATTAATAATTTTTCTGACCAACGGGACGAAACAGCTTTATACAACGACCTCTCGTTAGCCGTACAAGGAAATAAGACTCCTCAGGAATTTTATAGCCATTGCCAAACGCTATTCAGTACGATAATGACATACGTTACACTTCACGAGACTTTACCGACTACGATCGACGCCAAACGCGATCTTTACAGAAAAGTTACTATGCAGGCATTTGTTCGCGGCTTAAAAGAACCTTTGGGTTCACGAATTCGGTGTATGCGACCCGAGACCATAGAAAAAGCTCTTGAATATGTTCAGGAGGAATTAAATGTTACATATTTACAACAACGTACAGACGGACTAAAACAGCAGTCGACCCCTAAAATGCAACCCATTCCATTCTCACAATCTCGTCCTCAAAACTTTCAACCACCGATATTTAATTGGCCAGCGCCTGTAGGAAAACGTCCTATACAACAACCACAGCCTTTTAAATTTAATTTTAATCGAAATCAACCTCCGTATAATATGCATACAAAAACGCAACAGATGTTTAGTGCACCACCGCCTAATTATAATTCACGCAGTAATGTTTTTCGTTTGTCACCTAGGAATAATTCCCCTCAAAATTCAATGCCAAAGCCTATGAGTGGAATCCAGAGTTTTAATACCAGACCCTTACCTCATACCCTAATGACTGGACATGACTGGCGTAAATCGGGTAACCCACCACCTACAAATTACCTAAAATCTCGCGAAATGAATATGAACGAATGTTTGCCGTATGATAATATATATTACAATTACCCGGATTACTACTATGAACCGGGATATTATTATACGGAGAAGCAAATAGTAATAATTTTTAAATTTCCAATAGTTTCCTCGGATATCTATGATCTCTATAAACTTTCCATTGTACCTAATAAAGTCCAAACTGCCCTTATACCTCCATATCCCTTCATAGCAATTAACGAGAAATCGTTCATGTACATAGAGACAGAATGTCCGAAGGTCAAAAACTGGTATCTTTGTGAAAAGGAAGTAAATCAACGCATCCGTACAGAACCAGACTGCGTGCAACAACTCATTGTTCATCAGGTCCTAAAGGAATACTGTCGTTACACAACCGTAACTCTAGCAAGAGAAGCAATGGAAAAGCTGGATGATCAACATTATGTACTTTCTTTTCCTCATCTTACGAAAGTACAGTTAGTCTGCAATAGAGAAGAATTCACTTCGCTCCAGGGCAGCTACCTAATTACCATCCCTGTGAATTGCCACATGAAAACAGAAGAATTCACCATCATGAACGACAACGATGAAATAAAAGGCCAGCCGCTGAAGTTATTGCAAATAACATCCAGTGCAGCCACTCAAGATGTTCAGACTCGTCTCAACCTCAACTCAATAAATCTACAGGAGCTTCACAGTGCTCAAGAAAAAGTCATTCAAGAGGGAACATTACAACTCGATAAACCACAACTGGATCCTCTCTATCATACTACAATTCCCTTATACATCTTCATGTCAAGTACAGGAGCATTTATCATAGCAATGATTTGCTATCGCTACAAGTTTGCAAAGAAGAAGAACCTTAGTGAAATAAAAATCTCCACTTCGAAAGATAACGTTAGTGAGCAATTAGATGAAGCTGGAACGTCGGAATCAATCAAGAAGATGCCAGCAACATTTTATCTCAATGTTCTAAAATAGTTGCTGATCTGAGGGTGGAGGAGTTACGTACACACACATCAAGAGGACTGATGATGCAGCGATTCCTTCATCGTGAGAACCAAACTAAGTGTAACATTGCAAATGTGATTTTATAATTTAATTATTATTTTATTTGATTCCAATTACTTACATCGAGTAGGTTAGACATGCTAATTAGGAAATAAGTTTTATTGTAATTTCTTTTAATTAAATAAGTTTAAATTAGTTTTTGGTTTTTTTTTCGACCTTTCGACTGTAGCTAACGTAACTCACTTGCACGTGTTTGTTAACACCTGTCGTTGTTTCCGAGCCGAGATGCACGTGTTCTTAAACATCTGGTGTTATTGCTGCGCCGACATATATATTAATAACTAACATAACTTAGTATTTTAAATGTTGAAAAAGAGTAACGACAGATTTTCTTGCTGGTTCTTCTCGATATAATCAGCATTCCGAACACTTAATATAGTTTGCAAAATGACGTTTCCAAGGTACTTGTTAAAGCTTACTTGAATAAAGTATATTTTGATTATGGATTTACTTAATGTTCTTTTTACTTATAGCCTTGATAAGGATATCTATGTTATATTGAAGATTCTCATATTGTGTGTCTATTCCAGATCTGAGGGTGAGAAAGTCCGAGTTGGTGACGATTTAATTCTCGTGTCCGTCGCTACGGAGAGATACTTGGTAATTATTTCTTATAATCTATTCACGTCAAAGTATTCCTCCACATAGATTCTTTAACTTATTATTGCATGGGACTAATATTATTATAAACAGTTCGATCGGTGGTCGTCAAGACCTATAGAGTTGCTCATGCAATAGATAATACATATATCTATGATAAAACAAATTCAATCAATTCTTCATAACACTTTTGTATTTACTTGGTGGTAGGGCTTTCTGGGTAGGTACCACCCACTCGTCATATATTGTTATGTTCCGGTTTGATGAGTGAGTGAGCTAGTGTAACTACAAACACAAGGGACATAACATCTTAAAGTTTGGTAACGCATTGACGATGTAAGGAATGATTAATATTTCTTACAGCGCCATTATCGCGATGGTGACCATTTACCATTAGGTGGCCAATTTGCTAGTCCGCCTGCCTATATCATAAAAAAACACGTACTTTGTTTATTATGTTACATAAGCAATGGTCAATCCTCTACCGCTCATCTCTGTCGGTACCATTTATTCACAAAAACTATACGCATTATATCAGTCGTATACGTTTTTAAATTCCAGGTCATCGCTTTTATTATAGTGAGCATTTTCAGAGGCACTATTAAAATGATAAAAAAAAACCGTTAGACAGAATTTTAGTTTCCAAATTAGTTTTTACAGCCATATAAATTGTTACCGACATTTCTGATGACATCTGATATTTGCATAATTTTAAAATATATTCAAGACAAAAAATGTAATGTAATAAAAGCAGTTCACTCATAAAGTCTTTAAATATTCTGCGCGAAGGTCAGGGCATTGTTTGGGGGTAAAAATAAGTATGGTCATGTGTTGAAATATTGCTGTATTATTTAGTGGTAAAATCAGTGGTTAATGCTGGACTCAAAAGATTGATCAATCTTTTTCACTAATCAGCTTATTAAAGTCATCATACTTTTCTAACCGTAAACTTTTTATGATTTCCAGCACACAACAAAAGAGAATGAAGTCTCGATAGTGAACGCCTCTTTCCACGTGACCCATTGGTCGGTACAGCCCTACGGAACAGGCATATCGCGAATGAAGTACGTCGGCTACGTGTTCGGTGGTGACGTGCTGCGGTTCTTCCACGGCGGCGATGAGTGTCTCACTATACCCAGTACGTGGAGTAAGGACGGAGGGCAGAAGTAAGTTGGCGTATTTTTTTTAGGTAGTAACAAATTTGTTTCCCACAACTGGGCTAAGGCCTATTGTTATTTGAGGAGAAATTTTAGGGCTTATTTCACGCTGCGCCAATGCAGATTGGATGATATATATGTAACCGAATTTCATTGAAATAAGACACGTGCAGGTTTCCTTACGTTGTTTATCTTCACGGCCGAGCAAAAGATGAATTAAGAACACAAATTAAGAACATGTAAATTCAGTGATGCTTGTCTGGATTTGGTCCCGCGGCCATCGGTTAAGAAGCGTTTTAACCACTGGGCTATTTCAACTCTTATTATTTGCTAGGCGCTTGGAATTATTTTTGAGAACTCAACGTCTAGTTCAGTTATGATGACTTAAAGAAAAAGCGTAAAGTAACCTGCAATTTGGCTCACTTTCAAACAAGAGACTTCTCTCGTTTTGAAAAGAAGATTTCTAGATTATTCTATCACTTTGCTCCAATACGTGTTGATGTGTCTCTTTGTTTCGACTAATCTCGGGAACGGCTGGACCGATATTGACGGGACTTTCACTGGCAGACACCTGATGTAATGAGGAGTAACTTAGGCTACAGCATTAACTTTTTTGTTAAATTTAACGCACGAAGTCACGGGCACTGCTAGTATTGCTTATAAGGTAAAATCTGATTCGATATATGTACGTCTTTGATGTTTTTCTTGATCACCGAGCAGGATATAAATTATAAGCACTATTAAGCGTAACCTTCGGTACAAATTTACGTATTCTACTCGATAACGTATTGGATATAAAATTGTTTTAAATGACTTTTATTTTCACACTGATGATAAATGTTTTATATGACAAATATTTTATTTACATATAACTAATAACATATTACTTTAATTAATTCAATGACTATGAATACAATATAG
The DNA here is from genome assembly GCF_905147765.1 of Vanessa atalanta. Taxonomy (NCBI): domain Eukaryota; kingdom Metazoa; phylum Arthropoda; class Insecta; order Lepidoptera; family Nymphalidae; genus Vanessa; species Vanessa atalanta. The sequence goes on from NC_061896.1 coordinate 5,143,513, forward strand.
GAATTATTAATACAATTTTAGATTTGCTAGAATATTTTCTTAATTTTTGTGAGCCTTTAAATTTCTGCTCTCCGCTGTTAAGGAAAACTTGATAGCTCTCATTTATTTTGACAAAATTCAAATTCCGGTGTAGCGATGCGTGCTCACTCCACGTAAGCTTCGATTCCTCAATAGCGCAGTTGTTCAGTAATGTAATGAGCGGCTACACGGCGCGAGTGTCGTTCCAGCATCGTGGTGTACGAGGGCGGCTCGGTGATGTCGCAGGCGCGCTCGCTGTGGCGCCTGGAGCTGGCGCGCACCAAGTGGGCGGGCGGGTTCATCAACTGGTACCACCCCATGAGGATCCGACACATCACCACGGGCAGATACCTGGGCGTCAATGATCAGAATGAGCTGTATTTGATTAGCAGGTAATTTTAGTTTCTGCTTTCGGAAAGTAAATATAGTAGGAAAAGTTATCTCACCATTTTGTTTGGTTGCATTATTTTGGAGGATTTACTTTGCTCCTAAAAGTACACTATCAATACCCGAAATTATTTATACATAGATCAAGGTAACAAAGTATTTTGTAATATGACCAAAACTAACAGAAAATGTATTACTCGAATTTATATTATATGAAATAATTCATAACTAAGTATAATATTAAAGAATAACCCAAAGAATATGCAGAAGTTTCCTTTAACTGATGATTAAATTAGACATAGTATCAATTAACTGTGTTTATAGAGAGGAAGCAACAACAGCGTCGTGTGCGTTTTGTCTTCGCCAAGAAAAAGACGATCAGAAAGTGGTGTTAGAAGACAAGGACCTAGAAGTAATCGGAGCTCCCATCATCAAGTATGGTGACTCCACAGTCATCGTACAACATTCGGAAACTGGTCTTTGGTTGTCTTATAAGGTAATTTTGTAATAAATATAAAATTATGAAACTTTTAATATTTTTTTTTATAGTATCGGTATGTGGCGAATGAGTTATCTGATGCTACGTGGTCACCACTGCCCATGGACATAGCGCCGTCTGAAATTTTAACCAGTTTATTCAATACAAGATTATATAGATGATAAAAAAGCGTGAAGTTAATACTTGTTGACTGGAATAGGATATATTACATACTTATATAATTGTATTTAACTAACATGACTGTATTTTTAAATGTTGAAAAAGAGTAACTACTGAGATTCTTGCCGGTTCTTCTCGGTAGAATTTACATGCTGAACCGGTGGTAGCTTCACTTAATATAGTTTGTTAAATGCCGATTCAAAAGTGCTTGTAAAAGCCTACTTGAATAAAGTATATTTTGATTTGATTTGATTTGACTTATATAACCAATGCGTCATCGATCTTGGGAACTGAGATGTTAAGACCAGTGTGCCTGTGGCTACATAGCTCCCTCGACCTTCAAACCGGAACACATCGATACCAAGTATGGGAGGCTTGAGGGCTGTTCGTGTATCTTAACAAACGATCACCGATAGTATGCAGACCGCTTGAGTTTTTCAAGTGCTTAATTTGTGATTATAATCAGTGAACTTTAATTTCACAGCAATGTTGTTTACCTTAAAAGATGTATCACTTTGAATGTTACATGTATCAGTTTGTAATGCTTACTAAGTTGATGATGTAGCTATTTTAATCGTCAGAAATCCTGGATGAGCTTAGTGAAGTATCCCTCAACCTCTATAGTCTGGTTGAATAAGCTCGATTTTTTTTTAAAGAGCGGAGTCCTCTTACCTAACCCATCAGAAACTAAACAAAATCAGACACTTGCCTGATTGTACAATAATGCTTTGTTATTTCTATTCAACAGTCATATGAAACAAAGAAAAAGGGACTCGGCAAAGTTGAAGAAAAACAAGCCATCCTGCACGAGGAAGGTAAAATGGATGACGGTCTGGACTTCTCGAGGTCTCAAGAAGAAGAATCGCGCACAGCCAGAGTCATTAGGAAGTGTTCTTCACTGTTCACTAAGTTTATTAAGTAAGTATTTACTAACTAATGAACTTATTACTTTCTCTGTTAGGACAAAATCTACTGGTTTTTTGGACACATCAATAGTTCAGTTCCTTCTGGATGATAATAATTTTCTCTGTTGTTGTAATAAACATTTTTAATTGTATATCAAAATTATTATTTATTTACAATACAGTAAAGAATAGGTATTTTTCCAGCTCATTAAATTAAAAAACTTATTCGCAGTGGCCTTGAAACTTTACAAGAGAATCGACGTCATTCGATGTTCTTCGCATCTGTCAATTTGGGAGAAATGGTGATGTGCTTGGAAGATCTGATCAATTACTTCGCGCAACCAGACGAAGATATGGGTGAGTTAAATTTTAAGAATTTATTTAATAATATAAATAATTTTACCGTTATGCTAGTAGCTTAGAGACGAGATGGCCGAGTGGTTAGAACACGTACAACTGATTGAGGGCTCAAACCCAGGCAAGCACCACTGACATTTCATGTGCTTAATTTTTGTTTATAAATTCATATCGTACTCGGCGGTGAAGGAAAACATCGTGAGGAAACTCTGAATGTATCTTATTTCAATGAAATTATGCCACATGTGAATCCACCAAACCGCATTGGAGCAGCGTGGTGAAATATTCCCTAACCTTCTTCTCAAAGGGAGAGCAGGCCTTACCCCAGCCGTGGGAAATTTACAGGCTGTACATGTTGCTAGTAGCTTGTACTTTAGGAGAGACAAAAATCTCAAGTTGGTTTGAAAAATATGAGATATTTCTACCAAGATATTCTCAGTAGCAACTTGGAAGGAAATTTGGAAGATATCAATGTTACTCTAGTATGTGCTATGCACACGACAATGTTTATATTTGCGAATATTTTAAACCGACTTTATCATAATAGGAAGTATTAAAGAAGTATACATATATTACCTTTTCTGGCTTATGTTACAGAACATGAAGAGAAACAAAACAAGTTCCGCGCCCTCCGCAATCGACAGGACCTGTTTCAAGAGGAAGGCATCCTGAACTTGATCCTGGAAGCGATCGACAAGATTAATGTGATCACGTCCCAGGGTTTCCTAGCTGGTTTCCTCGCCGGAGACGAATCTGGACAAAGCTGGGATATGATATCTGTGTATTTGTACCAACTTTTGGGTAAGTTAATAACTTTAGAAGAACTTTTTACTAAAAGTAGCTAATAAGTAATGGTGTTATGATAATAAAAATATCATATGATAAAGCAAGTAAAACCGTTTGTTAACCTGAACCCTTTCAATTCTGTAAATAAATAATACGCTTGTGTTAGTGCACACACATGTGCACTATAATATATCTGTGCAGTTGTTAAATCTCCCTTGCGAATGACCTTGGCAGAAATTGTTCCTTTAAGAACATCGTCTTCATTATCATTAGAGATCTCTGATCAAATGGCCAATGTATCTGTCTACTTATCAACAAATAAAAAAGAGTATTACTCTGTAACTCTATGTACACCAAATATAATGTACGTTTCTCTCCACAGCCGCTATAATCAAAGGTAATCACACGAATTGTGCACAATTCGCCAATTCCAACCGTCTGAACTGGCTGTTCTCGAGACTCGGCTCCCAAGCTTCTGGCGAGGGTACCGGAATGCTGGACGTATTGCACTGCGTGCTTATCGACTCACCTGAAGCTTTGAATATGATGAGGGTGAGTAAGAAGTGACTTATGATATTAGAATACAAGATTTAGAAGTTGGTTACAGCATATTCTTATTGATAACATAGATTAAGTAAATTTATAGGTATCTTATATAATATATATAAGGACGCTTTAAGTGAATATTTGTATATATTTATGCATACACAATTATAGTATTGATCTACCAAGTGTTATTCGCTTTATTTCCTGCTTAATATTCGAAGTGCTATATATAAGAGGTCTTTTTACCCTTACATTTTCCTATCTATACTCTATTCCAACCGAAAGAGGAGAAAAGCCACATAAACAACATTTGACAGCAAATTCACACAATATCATTGGTCAAGAGCTTGATTTATCTATGATATTCACTATGGATTTGCGAAAAATAAAATTTATGCTAGTTATTTATAGACATCTCCCACTCTTTAATAAAGTAGCAAATAAAAAAAAAACATGTATTATTAATTGGAAATTTTCTTTTACTTTTACAATAATCAATTCCATTTTATTTAATCATGAACCGAGGAGTGGAATGGCCGAAACATAGAGGCGAGACTTTCCATTCATTCAATTTGCTAGAATTGTTCAGCTTGATCTAGCTCTTTTCCATACTAGTTTTTATCAGTGGTACCATCCAGTCATCCTTACTCTACCACCAGTCAGCGATGCTTATGCTTGTGCTTGTATTCCAGTATAAATGAATGAGCATACCAACTAAGATAGCTGAACTATCTCCAAAAATGTATCAGTAGATTTGTTTTGAATGATTGAAAAGGATAGACTTTATATATTCTTTAAACGATTGGCAAAATATTAGTAATTATATCGTACCCAAAACATTTATTTTATGATAAAATACTTTCAGGATGAACACATTAAAGTCATCATATCGCTGCTGGAAAAGCACGGGCGAGACCCGAAAGTCCTGGACGTGCTGTGTTCCCTCTGCGTCGGTAATGGAGTCGCTGTCAGATCTTCACAAAACAACATCTGTGACTATCTCCTTCCCGGGAAGAATCTGCTCTTACAAACTCAGCTTGTAGATCACGTGTCGAGGTAAATTTGGCTATAAAAAAATTATCCTTTTTTTAGACTAAGCATTTTAAATTTTACAACCTCAAGGAGCTATTCTGTGAGAACATATCTTAATTTAACGTAGAACACGATTGTGTTACGTCAGTCAGGGATATTTGACATGACACTTAATTATGTGTATCCTAACCAAATCAAATAAGCTTATCGCCGTCATGAAGTCAGTTCCTACAGAGTAAAACGTCAGTCAGTTTTTATGAATGCGCTCTTTCAGAAAATATTTAATGCAAATTAAGTAAAATATATACACATATATAATTTGTATAATATTAATGAAGGATACGATTTTTACAAGCATTTTTTTGTTATCAAAATGGGAGATATTTTATCGTGAAAACTTTGCTCTGAAAGATAAAACTCCAGCAAAATAAAAAAATAACACGTATCAATATGTTTTTAAGTGTATATAAATATATATTTTATTAGTTTTTTAATATAATTTGTCAATTTTTAATGTTTTTAGTGTGCGTCCTAACATTTTCGTGGGCCGAGTTGAAGGATCAGCGGTGTATCAGAAGTGGTACTTCGAAGTGACCATGGACCATATTGAGAAAACTACCCACATGATGCCGCATTTGAGAATCGGATGGGCTAATACTACTGGGTAAGAATCATTTTCAGCCTTTTCTAGTCTCAATTGAACTGAACTCTTTTTTTAATATATTAAAGCATATTAAAAAAAAACATCTTTCTGTTAAAAACTTATTTTCCCTAGGTATGTCCCGTATCCGGGAGGCGGTGAAAAGTGGGGCGGTAATGGAGTGGGAGACGATCTTTCCTCGTACGGTTTTGATGGAGCCTTCCTCTGGTCCGGAGGCAGAAAGACGCCTGTTAATAGAACTCACGCCGAAGAACCATTTATTCGAAAAGGTAATAATAATTTACAGTTTACCCATAAAATTAGTACAAACCAATTCTTCAACTTCTTCAATATTAGTATAGACATGGATAAACCTCAACTATCGTCTTCCTGGTTTAAAAGTGTTAAGATTTGGTCGATATTTTTAGGTGACGTCATCGGATGCGCTCTCGACTTGACCGTGCCGCTCATCAACTTTATGTTTAACGGTATAAGGGTCACGGGTTCCTTCACTAATTTCAACTTGGAAGGCATGTTCTTCCCCGTCATCAGCTGTTCCAGCAAGTTAAGGTAAAATTATGTCACCTGACGATTGATGTACTTCTGTTTATAGACGTGACGGTATATGTACTTGTTTATATTATTTAACTTTAAAGTTAAACGTGTCAATAGTCGTTACTGTTAGGTATGGTAAGCCATGCCATGCCATTATATCATAACATGCTGTTCTTCTATGGAACTTGCTCATATCGCTCGCTTTTCTTTTGAGCCACAGATAATATTCCCAATTTCTGGTACATATCAGTATTTAAAACGGGATATTTACCATATAATGCGAGAAATTCGTAGATAATGTCGAAATATCGAGGTCCACCAAATAAAAATAAAAAACATGGTAAATATCCCGTTTTAAATACTGATAGTAATAAAAATAACCATGTTAATTTAAATTCTTGTACATAGTTGTCGATTCCTCCTCGGCGGTGAACACGGACGTCTCCGATACGCAGCTCCTGAGGGATACTCTCCTCTGGTAGAATCGCTACTGCCGCAACAGATCCTGAATCTTGAGCCCTGTTTCTATTTCGGAAACTTGGCCAAGAGGGCGCTCGCCGGGCCCCCCCTCGTGCAAGATGACACAGCGTTCGTGCCCACGCCTGTTGATACCGCTTTAGTGAGTATTTATAAGCTTAATTCTGTAGCATATGCATTTAGAAAGCTGGACAATTAACTGTTATTGATACTGTTCGGTCGGTAACGATTCAAGATTTAGTTAAATCATATTGTAATTTAATTGAGTATTTCTTTTAACAAATAAATTGTATTATTCAAAATTTACACCAATACTGTACACCAACCAACAATATTGATTCTTTTATTTGATTGTTTGAGGATTTAATTGTGAGTAATTCATATATAATATTATATTATATTAATAATATTTGATTGATCATTTACAAATTGTGGCAAGTTTAAATGTGTAAACATTGTAAATAAACTGTCAGATTACTGTGAGTGTGTAACTGTTATGATAAAGATAACTTTATTTATTGAAATGAAATTAATTCTTATAGAAATTCTAAAATTATGATAAGATTCTTCGTCGTCTGTATTAAATTATAAAGAAAACTTAATTTATTTTTTTCCAGATAACACTACCAACTTACATCGAACAGATCAGAGACAAGCTCGCTGAAAATATTCACGAAATGTGGGCGATGAATAAGGTAATAAGGCGTTATATGGTGGTAGGGTTTTGTGCAAGCCCGTCTAGGTAGGTACCACACACGCATACACATCAGATATTCTACCATCAAACAGCAATACCTAGAATTGTTGAGTCCCGGTTTAAAGGGTGAGTAAGTCAGAGTAACTACAGGTACAAGTAACATCTTAGCTCTCCATGTAAGTGGCGCATTGGCGATGAAAGGAATTCCTAATATTTCTTACAGGGCTGATGATAACGGGTGATGGAGACCACTTACTATCATTCGACCGTCCGCCTGTCTATACTATAAAAAAATGACCACATTTTAATAAATTTGAGATAGATAGATAGATTAGAAATTTCAATTTAAAATAGCCACGAATATAATGTTGTAATTTTGTTTATGAAGGAAAGAAGACGGTTCCAATATTAATTTATCGAAGATATCTTTTAAATGTCATCATATAGTCGTACGATCGCTACCTAATGAACTTTGACTCATTTGTTGGCCTAGTATAATGCTGCAGATCTAGAGATTCTGGGTTCAAACCCCAGGTTGTACCGATAAAAAGGTTTTGGGTTTTCTATCGAAGGATACTCGTGACGGCCGGCGTCTGAAAATTGAAAGTGCGTTCACTCCTGTGTCTCGGTACGCATGTATAGTCGTTTTTCGTGCCTCGGAACTCTTTTCACCGGATATAAGACAGAGAGAATAAAGAGTGCAACTGTGTTTGCGCACACACTCTTGCAATATAGCTTGTCCGGTGTAGCTCTCTGGTCGCCCTTGAGACCACCATTACCTAACGAACGCGCGCGACATGCGTGTGTGTCGTGTGTGTCGTGTGTGTCGTGTGCGTGTGTGCGTGCGTGCGTGCGCGAGTGCGAGTGCGAGGTGGCGGTGTGCGCAGATCGAGGCGGGCTGGAGCTTCGGCGCGGCGCGGGAGGACGCGCGGCGCGTGCACCCGTGCCTCGTGCCCTTCGAGCGCCTGCCGCCCGCCGAGAAGAGATACGACGTGCAGCTCGCCGTGCAGACGCTCAAGTGCGTACCCCTGCCAAGGGAACCTCATACTTATCTTTTTACATATTATTGGCTATGACATAATTATGTTTTTTTAACGGTTCTAATAAATAGCAAATGTCTTAAAATATGTCGCTAGGATATTATTGTTAGTGGTATCGATTCATTTTTTGTTTTTTTATTCAGGACAATCCTCGCTCTGGGCTACTACATAAGCTTGGACAAACCGCCGGCGCGTATTCGTAATGTCCGTCTTCCAAACGAACCATTTATGCAAGTAAGTTGTCGTAGTAGATATTTCTTGACTTCACATTTAGATCAGTTTCAATTACAATAATGTAGTTTTTTTTATATTAAAATAATTTTTATTAATATGACCCAACTCGAAAAACTAAAATAAAATGGTTTCTTCTTAGTCAAATGGTTACAAACCAGCTCCGCTGGACCTAAGTGCTGTCACCCTGACACCGAAGATGGACGAGCTTGTGGATCAACTAGCTGAAAACACGCACAACTTATGGGCCCGAGAACGTATTCAACAGGGCTGGACCTACGGTCTCAACGAGGTAGATTTAAATTAATTCAAGAAAATACTTTAAACGCCGATTTCGTTTACCAAAAAGAAAAAAATCCATACCAAATTAATTTGGATTGAAAAATTGGATCATACATTATAAAAAAAAAATCAAGAAAAAAAAGTGTTTAAATAATATTCTCTAATCTTAATGAAATCGTTGACTACAATTATTAATATTAATAATATAAATAAACCATTAAACATGTCAAAAAAGTAACGTCAATATTAATTAATAAATTAAATTTGATATACATATATATCAGCGTACATTAATGGCTATGCACAGAACTGTGCACTATAATATGTCTTGCACTATTTGCTTGTCTTTTTTTGTAAATCGGTCAAAGGCACAAGACTTATGTATTAGTAGTGAATGCTTATACTTACTTACCTACTGTATATTTGTATATTTTTATTTAATTTAGTTTTCTTAGTATTCTCATAGCATTAAGAAACAACATTGGGTCTTAAAGTTGGCAACATGCTGGCCTAGTTACCACGCTACAGTAGACCAATATCAAATAGTCTTATCTCTCATGTAGTAACATATTAATAATTTATTTTTCCGTCTTAGTGTTTTCTCATATAGAATCGAGGTCCTCACCAGAAAGTTCTAGATCCAACTGCTGTGACTCTCACATTTAATATTTGTTGTATTTATTAGGTGTGAGGGTCACAGCTAGTTGTGTCTGGAGTACCACACAGAAGAATCAAGAGAAGAATTTATCCTTTATCAATTCAATGTTTTTGCATCGCTTATCATAAATGTGTAATGCTTTTATTTAAAAAATTTCGTTTTACAAGCTTAAATTAACCGAAACGTAATCTTCAGGATTCAGACATGCACAGATCTCCACATCTCGTCCCCTACCCGAAAGTCGATGATGCAATTAAAAAAGCCAACAGAGATACTGCATCTGAAACTGTACGAACTCTTCTCGTTTACGGATATAACCTCGACCCACCGACTGGAGAACAACACGAAGGTATATGTATAACTATAATTATAATCACAATTTTCGTCAACATCCTAACATTCGAAAAAGATCAATTTATTATAGCTATTTTGGTAAGAATTCATCCACGGAGCGTGTTAAACGTCACTTGCCATGATATCTTGAATAATATATAAAACATTACAGCTTTATATAAGCTAATAATAAGAAAATAAAACATTGGGAATTAATTTACAATTTACAGAAAAAAATGCTCTATTTAATTGTACAAAATGTACAAGTAAATAAAATATTTCAAAGTTGATCCTTCGAGCCGGATTTATCCAGTAATATTAAAACCAAAAATATGTTTTGCAGCTTTACTAGCCGAAGCATCAAAACAGAAGCAAGCAGATTTCAGAACATACAGAGCGGAGAAAAACTACGCGGTCAGTTCGGGAAAATGGTATTTCGAATTTGAAATCCTCACTGCTGGCCCTATGAGGGTAAGTAACAGACATACTTTTTAATCATAATATAATTATGACTTATATTCCTTTCTCGCTGTCTAAGGAACCCTAGTAAATTACACTGATTTATTTTATACGTATAGGTAATAAATGGCTAATGATAATTTATCAATAACCATCAGATCTAAATTCAACCTTACATTTATATCGTTTATTGCACTCATTAAAACAGCTATGCAGCAAAAGTATGTGCATATATAATAATATTACATTGTTTTTAGTTATTGTCCTTAAGTTTTAAAACCTCACAAATGCAAACAATAGTTCTGTTATATTTTTTTAGGTTGGGTGGGCTCACGCGGACATGGCGCCTGGTATGATGCTGGGACAAGACGAGAATTCCTGGGCTTTTGACGGCTATAACGTACGTATCCAAAAATTTTCATACTACAATTCTAGATTAATTTTGAAATAGACATTTCAATACCAATAATACAAACTAGTATCAAAAATTATTGATGGTGAAGTTTTTATCGAATGTTAAAAAGTTTGATTACAACAGTCGTTAAAATGGCACGGTGGAACGAGTGACACGTTCGGACAGCAGTTGAAAATCGGTGACATTGTCGCTTGCTTCTTAGACGTTCCCGACCAAACGATTAGTGAGTTATTAGGAAATTCAGCTCCTTGTCTGATAAATGGTCTTAACTAAAAAAAACGGAAAAGAATATCCGTAACAAAATTTAAATATCGAACGCATGAAATAATATTGATGTTGTATTAAAACTAAAATATTTACGTTCCTTCTCTGTCGTAACACTAGTGTATTTGTGTTGTGTTAGAAGTTAACTTCTATCAGTCTATTCGAATGGTATTAATTGAATACAGGAATTATCGATTGATTTAATTTCGTGCCCATTGATCCCCAATATATATTTAAGGGGATGTTCAAGACTTAAATTTGCCAAACTATTTATTATAATTCGAAACATTTATCAGACAAGCACAAAAGTGTGTTATGGTTGGTGGTATTCTCGATTTTGTCGTATTGTGGTACCGTATTATATTCAGTACAATCCTTATGATCCTCTGTATTTCGACTTACCTGTATATATAACCCCAATATTCCTAATGTTGCTATTTTCACCCTCAATCCAATAATACATTATAAACTTAAAACATAAAAAAATATATATAAGGGAACAGAATAAATAGAGAAAACAAGAATTGTTGCATGAAGAATTTGCAACTTAATTGTAAATTGAGACTTTAACTTTTAAGGAGGAAAAAGTGTACTCCGGTAGTACGGAGTCGTTTGGCAAGCAATGGGCAGTGGGGGACGTTGTAGGAGTATTCCTTGATCTCATTGACAAGACGATAAGTAAATACTGAAGAATTTTGACTGGCAACACTTAGCTTGCTTATAGAGGCGTGGCGGGAACATTGTTTATAATTCATTTTTAAATAAACGTATAAATACAACTTTTACAAAAATTTAAAAAGGAAAAAATAAAAATGGACATACTGAATTATTAATTATTATTATCAATTAAAGTATTATTATAAATATTATTTTCCACTAAAAAGATAAAGCGTTAAATTGAACACACTATAGACTTACCTTTAGTCTATTTAAACTTTATTTTTAAATATATTTCGTAATATTTTAGATTGTATGTATATAACTCAATTGAATGTGTAAATGTGTTCCTGCCACTGTTGAATTCACGCCAGGCTTTTATAGCTAAGCTAATCGCCAAGATTACGTCTGCTTCCGATGTAATACCATCACATCGCTTTGCTTATAAATAAAACAGAATTAGATAGTTTTTTTTTTTTATAATTAATAATATATTGATATCGATGAATTTTAGCCTCATCGAAAGCATGACTAGATACTTAGAACGTCATTGAATATTAAATCGCTCTATGGAAAGTTCTAAGTTTAGCGAGATGCATATAAAAATATGCAAATCTCTTTGAATAGATTATTTTTTTAATTTTCTATTAAGTACGTGACAAATATTTGATGCACTTTTAAATAAATTTATGATATACAACACTGACACATTTGCTACTAATATTTTGAAAATGGACTTGATTCCAAATTCGAATACCGTTTTATATTTCCAAAAACAATTGCCTGCTGCCTTGATTATCACTAAATGTTAAACATTGGAGTATCTAAATTAATCATTGCTTGTTCGAAATGTTTGTTACTTAACGCAATAATTGAGTTCTTGAGTTGCAATTTGTTAATTTAAATGGTAAATCGGTAGGTTCAGAAATCAAAAGTGAGCTAGACGTGAAATCCATAAAGTCCAGTATTTACGTTATAATGTTCCATGATATTCAAGCATGGGTATTGATTTAGGATTCCACGTCATGGGCACTCTTGTTTTGCTTGGTCGTGCAGGTATTTTTGAACCTTTAGTATCCTTAGACCTTTTGGTGTTTCATTTTTTTCTGCGTCTAATAAAATATAGTTGGGTCTATATAAAACTAAAGAAAGTTTCCAAGTATGTAATTATAGAACAAAATTTGCTTTCTAACTTGACCAGGTAAGAGCATGTTTGTGCCGAAATCAATTGTACTCAAATTTTAATATTTATAATAATTGCGTGATAGGTTTCTCTCTGAATGGAGAATTACTGATGGATGCTCTGGGTGGTGAGACTACATTCGCAGACGTACAGGGAGACAATTTCGTTCCTGCTTGTACTCTTGGAGTTGGCCAAAAAGCAAGGTAAATTCCATTTACCAAACATAAATCTATATTTGAATTAAACAGATCTTTTTCTCTTTTCTGGTTTTAATATTTTATATAACTTCTGAAATACAAAATATTTTTTACCCGCTATTTTTTATGAAATGTTACTGTATTTTCTATATTTATTAAATGTTTTAATTTTTAGGCTTTCATATGGTCAAGATGTAAATTCTCTGAAATATTTTACAACGTGTGGTCTTCAAGAAGGTTATGAGCCGTTCTGTGTGTAAGTATTCTCATGCCTTTAAACACTGTCGTACATCACACGTACGTCCTAAGTCTTCCACTTCACAATTATGGTACAATTTACCGGGGTGATGATGTTTTTAGTAATATGAAACGGGATGTCACACACTGGTATACGAAGGACCAGCCAATATTCGAAAATACAGATGAAATGGCAGACACCAGAATTGATGTGACAAGGATACCTGCAGGATCCGGTAAGTGCCTAATTTGCATAATACATTTCATGCTCGTGAACGAAAACATCGTGAAAACATGCATGATTGCATGCGTCGGTTGAAAATATGCCATGCCGTATTCAACAAGCGAGGTCAATTAAGCTCCAAACCTTCTCCGCCAAAAGAGGTCTTAGCTTAATAGTTAGATATTTAAAAGTTGTTATTTTTTCTGTATTGAATGTTAAAGAACTGAAGTACGAGTATATACTTCGAATATTTTCAAAAAAACATAAATGGTAATAAAAATGTAACCGTTCTTAAAATTTACATGAACGAGGATTTAAAACACCCATATTTGTATTGATTTCAGATACTCCGCCATGTCTCAAAATATCTCATAACACATTTGAGACTATGGAGAAGGCAAATTGGGAATTCCTTCGTCTGTCCTTGCCAGTTATATGCCAAGCGGAATTCATTGAGTAAGTATAATATTTTTAATAAATTTCAATCGTCATCAGAGTTGTTCAGTAAGAATTAACTTGTGATAGCTGGTGGATAAGTGTCATTTACGTTAACATAGTTTAGTGATATTTTGATATGTGATTTAATTTGATTTTCGGTAGGAAGGATAATTGAACTACATTAAATAAGGACACAAGAGACATAACATTTTTAATCCCAATATAGTCAATAAATTCGTAATTTAACATGGTCTTAAAACTGTTTTTTCTAAATAACGAGGACTCTTAATTGTCACGTGATCTGCACTTTTAATACTTATTTGAACTATCCCAGTGAATCTGAGAAAGCCCGTCGTTGGGTCGAAATAAAAGAGCGTCAGCAGATCCTGATGAAGGAAGCGACTGAGGCGCAGATGCCGGCTCACATCGACCAGATCATGAGGAGCGGGTTCACCATGAACGATATTAAAGGTCAGTTGCACTATTCGTCCCAGATAACCAAATTTACCCAAATTTTATATATTTAGAGAATTAAATAAAAAGTGTTATTTTATTCCTTGTGATGTAGATTTGTTTATTACAGTACCAGTATTGAATTAGATTTTGTGATATGTATGTATGTATGTATATATTAAATTATTTATTTATCATTCTTATGAAATTGTAAGAAATGGTATATGTTTTGAATTTCGTTTGACTTTGTTTTGCTTATATGTAATTATAATTCCCTTTAATTTGTTAGCTTCGTCCTTTGTAAATAAAATGTATATTACTTTTAATTATTTTGGTTGCGCTGAATCCCCTTATAAAATTATTTTTAAAAAGCTTTTTTGCCCGTGTGACCCTTTTTGTTTCTCCCTCCCCCCAAGGTCTGCACTATGATGAAAACCAAGAAGAAATGCCGACTTCAAAGGCCAAAAAACAACCTTCGAGGCCTCCGAGGAAAGGTTCCATTCCCCGCGGTGTCACGATACAGAATTACAATTTGCAACCAGGTTCTGACAGAAGCTCGAAGCCAAACTTATCCTTCGCTTTGCCCTATTTAATTTATTTTCTCTATTTCTTTAATGCCTTTAATATATAAATTTTACCTTAAAATAAAATTTGTATTATGTTTCCTGAGACGTCCGAAGTCCATTATGAGAGAGGGCATCGTCTTTCCTTGTCTTGTCGTTAGATGTCGCTACTTTACCGTCACGTGAACGCTCCTGTAGCGCCACTAGTGGCCAAATCTGTAACTAACTAACAGCACCAAGAAAGCCACCATTCCGAAGTCATTGTTCGTCTCATAATGATAATGATGTTGGTATGTGTATTACACACCAGGAAGACATTATCTGGACTTCGGACGTCTCAGGAAACATAATACAAATTTTATTTTAAGGTAAAATTTATATATTATGTGTTCCGTTTGACGTCCGAAGTCCATTATGAGAGACATGTTTGTTATCTCCTGGTGGCTTGTATAATAAAAACGCAACAATGTGATTATACTTTTAATGCAAGTTAAGCAAAGTTACATGAATATCACATAGTATACATAATATTACATTAAAAATAAAAATAAATAAATAATCGAATTATATATATATATATATATATATATATATATATATATATATATATATATATTTTTATCGATCATTAGTTCAATTCAAATTACATTCAATTAAATTATATTGTAATTTATTAATTTGTGACTGAGAAATATTTAGAGAGTGACTTCTCAGATTTATTGTTAAGGCCACTTTCATCTACATTTTTAAAGTAGTATTTTTTAAATGTATTTTCATGGCGCCAGTTAGCTTTAGCTAAAATATCATCTAATGGGTACTTCTCTAAGTAGTTTAGAGATGAAACTGCTGATCTCAAGCTACCAGGCGTAGCTTCGATTCCAGCATCAGAAAGAGTTCGCTTTACCCAGCCACCTATGATAACAGTGGTGGCTGGTCTATGAGGCTCTCTAGTAGTGATAAACAAATTTGTCAGAGAGCCTCTAACCTTCTTAGAAACATTAAGCAGAGTTCTTAGCCAAAACAAAGGATTTGTATTTCTATCCGGTGATGATAGTAAAGTCCAACTAGACTGCTGATACGATGCAGAGTTAGTTTTTGAACCGAATACAGGATGCAGGGTTATTGAATTCCCATTATCAATTAAATGTGTAGAGTCACAACGCAAAAGAGTTAAATCGTGGACTCTACGCCCCGAGGCCAACAAAAGAATTATGGCAGTACGCCTAGAAACCTCATAAAGACTAAAAAGATTTGGACTTGTGTTTTTTAAAAAGTTAATTACAATTCTTGCATCCCATATTGGTAATTTCGGTGGAATTGGTCTTGCTAAAGACACCGCTTTTAAAATATGCTTAACTAAATTATTTGAGGATATTTTAGTATCAGATAGTGTTTCACAAACTGACGCTATAACGGATTTATGTACAAGAATAGTACGATAAGCTAATCTATCAGTAAGGAAGAGTTTTGCTAAATACCTGGCTACCGCGGCAGGTGCCGGTTGACGACAGCTTACATTATTTTCACTACACCATTGGGACCATCTGTTCCATATGGGGATGTATGTTTTAATTGTAGAAGTCCTCCAACACGTCGACAAAAGATGTTTTTCTTGTGCAGACCAATCCTCTGTCAAGGTGTCCCAGCCGAAACTAGCCAGGCTTCCAGCTGTAGGTTGTGCACTTGTGCTGGAGGGCGACCCGACACTGTATCCACTAATGTTATATTCAGGTTCCTTATTTTTAAAGGACGTGCTAGGGAGCGGTTCTTGAGATCTGGACGCCAAAAGGGTTTTTTCCACTTCGGCGCTATTATTATGAACTTTCCTCTGGCCGAGTTCAAATGGTGTAGAACCCGTGGAAGCAGACTTGGCGGAGGAAAGATCCAAGCAAGATTGTATGTCCAACATCTGCTGAAAGCGTCGTGAAAGTAGGCGTTCGAGTCTGGTAAGTCTAGCGACACATACTTCGAAACGACGTGAGCGTTTTTTGAGGCGAACAGATCTAGTTCTGGTGTTCCCCACAGTTTGAACACCTTCTTTGTTCCTTCGCTCAAAAGATGCCATTCGGAGCCGGCGCGATTGCGCGAGAGGTGATCGGCTTCCGTATTGTACATTCCCGGTAGATGGTGAGGGAGGAGTACAACGTTCAGGCTGTCTATTAGTCCCAGGAGGTGTTTGGTCAACTCCAAAAGTTTTTGAGATCTTGTTCCACCCTCGTTCTTTATATACGATACTACCGTCTTGTTGTCGCTCTGTAAGATCACGGTTGAATTTTTTAGAACATTCGCTTGTGACGAGATGGCCGCTATCACTGCATGCATTTCTTTTAAATTGCAGTGCCAGCCCAGCTGATCTTGACTCCAACTACCTTTTAGTGAGTTGTTGTTCACCAAAGCACCCCATTGAATGTCCGAGGCGTCTGTAACCACGTAATTGACTGGTAGTTTTACGGGGTGAATTTGAGTTTTTTGATCGACATTGTCTAGCCACCATTTCAATTCCTTTCGTACCTCGTCTCCGAATACACTGGGCCGGCGTGAGTGTTTCTGTAGAAGATTGCTGTGGCGCTGCAGCGTACGGCAATGCAACCTTCCCCGGAGGGTGACGAAGGTCGCAAAGTTGAGATACCCTAAGAGGCGTTGCGCCTGCTTGAGGGTCCAACTGCCTGCTGTCAAGCGAGACATTAGATATTGGCGGACTTTTCTTACTTTTTCTAGAGGTAAACTTTTGATGTTGTGTTGTGTGTTCCAGACGATACCGAGAAACTCTAAAGACATTGTCGGGTTGAGTATAGACTTGTTCATGTTGATATGCCAACCAAGTCTGGTGAGGAACTCGATTGCCATTTGAACATGGGTTTTCAGGGTGTCTCTGTGTTGATGGGCTATTAAAAAGTCGTCCAAATAAACTATCACGCGAAGGCCCTTTCTGCGTAACATTTCGGCAGTCCAATTTGTGACCGATGCAAACATCTTCGGGGCTGCCGCGAGCCCAAAGGGTAGACATGTCATCTGCAGCAATTGGCCTTCGTAACTGACTCGTAAAAAACAACGATGACTTTCCATTATTGGCAGATGGTAGTATGCTTGGCTTATATCGAGTTTTACCATCCAATCGCTTGTTTGTAAAAATGTTGGCATTCGATGATGATGAAACAGGTAAAAATGTTTTGGTTTCATGAATTGATTCAATGCCCTCAAGTTGAAGATCACACGATTTTTTCCATTGTTCTTCGTTATAATGAAAAGTGGGGATATGAAAGATGGAGTTGGCGGTGCGGGCTCGAGAATTCGATTTTGAATCATGGATTGAATTTCTAAAGACATTACTACTGAACTCGGCGTTTGAAATCTTCTCATTATGTCTGACGTAGGTAAAATTAATGGCGGCGTCTGGCTGAACGGTATGCGAGCAGCAGAGATTAATCTTAGAATTGCTTTGGGTGGATTTAATTTGACCCACACACTGTGATAAAGCATCAGACAGCCGCCTGAAAACTGCGTCCAGTCATTTGTGTTTATTTCTACTGTGCTGGTCTTTTCGCCCCCCTCTTCTCTTTTTGTCGTGGTCGTCGAAATTACGCTTTCTATTTTTTCCTTGCTTCGCTTTATTTTGTTGGAAACGAAAGGGCTTCTCCCGGGAAATAGAAACTATCGGTGATTTAGAACGCACCGGCGATTTCGAACGAACAAATGATTTAGGTTGTGTCGCGATATCTTTGTCTAATTTATTAATACCACCTATTTTTTGTAAATAAGCTGCTAAACCTTGTGGATTGAACATGTATTCTGCAGAGGGGGGAATTTTTTCAATATCTTCTCGTACATATTTACCTTTTAATCCTTTAAGGAGCGCTTTACGTCGTAGTTCTATAACCTCTGCACGTTTACCACACACTATTTGTAAGATGTCATGAGAAACAGTTTTGTATTGTGATTCATTACCAAATAGCTCTTTCAATTTGTCATAAATTGAAGATGAAGTTAATTGTGCACCTGGGTTAGCGGACCAATCAATCAAACTACGTAAGGCTAAGTTAACAAATTCATTCTGTGCTAAAAACGCATTTGACAAAGCAGCAAAGCTACGTTCCATCTGAAACCACCTAAGCGGAGCGTACGGATCCTCCAGATGTCGTAACTCCTCATTTACTTTTAGCTCTGTGAAAGCCGGAAAGGCAGTATACTTCTTTTGTACCTCAGTATACCGCACAGAGTTCCAATCTGGTAAGTCGAACCTTTGCATGGAAGCTAACTTAGTAACCCGGTCCGGGTTCGCTTTTGGCACGGCTGGTTCTTTAACAGAAACATCTAGTTCCGCTATATCCTTTACCAAGGCTGGCGGTTGTAAAAAGGGGTCGTCTAATGTATTATTGTTAATCGCTCCAAGATCAGGAGTCGTTGCGGAACAGGATATACTTGGCTGTGTGATAGAGTAATTTGTGTTTACAATATTATGAACGTGACTTACCAGCTGTTGGGACAGTAATTCAAATCTTCGGTCTATTTCTCGCATGGAAATGCTATGGCTGTGATGGCGCCGTCGCCTCTTTGATGGAGGCTCGTCATCCTCATTCGAACTTGAATCTGAACTCGAAGACCTTGATTCGCACGATGATGAGGGCGGTACCCCTTGTAAACGACCAGGATCGTGGTCGCCAAGCTCATCCACGCTTTGCACGGCTATTTTATCTTCGTTGTTCATTTTCACGTGACCGGTTTTAAGACTTAAGCAAGTAACTTACTACTTTAATCTCGAAAGTTAATTTATTTAATTTTTTTTTATAAAATTAAAATTCAATTGAAAACTTTATTTTACATGAATCTCTAACGACTTGCGTACGGCTTGAAAAACGACGCAACAATGACTTCGGAATGGTGGCTTTCTTGGTGCTGTTAGTTAGTTACAGATTTGGCCACTAGTGGCGCTACAGGAGCGTTCACGTGACGGTAAAGTAGCGACATCTAACGACAAGACAAGGAAAGACGATGCCCTCTCTCATAATGGACTTCGGACGTCAAACGGAACACATAATATCGTATTTATTATAGTGAAATATTCATATGGTGTAATATTTTGCTCCTTGCTAATATTTAACTGAACTAAAAATATTTCCATCTCTCTTTTACATCTTGTCATTTCTCAAACTTTTTAATCTTTAGCATAAATTCAGTTTAGATTTTTGAATACAACATCAAAAGGCCAGTATTAATATTCATGCAAATATAATCACGTGACTGATAAGGTAACTTTTCAAATAAAAGAGTAACCATAACCGTTTTTATTCAAAACATATTAATTACAATTATTTAGTCACGTATGCATTTGACAGTAATAAGGAAGCAGCTATTAACTTAGGCAATTATATTGAACGAAAAATTTTGTTTTGTAATCATATGATGGATGGATTCAGGTACTGTCAACGGTATGCATCGCTCTACCAGCGAAGCAGAAATGTCTAAATATGAGCTCGGAGTTCAGAGCGTAGAAGATAAGAAAGCGGATAAGAGAGGAAGATCTCCTTTCAAGTAAGAAACAAATAATAATTACTAGTAACAACAATTAATAGTAATAGGTAAACTATTCAATAATTCCTAAAGTTGTTCTGAAGTTTACAGCATCATTTTAAACTTTAATCGTTCATTAAATCGCCGTAATAATTTCAATTAGAAGCTATTATTGCTGAACTTTTCTCATATCTTATAGTATTTCTCTTACAAATTATTATTATTGTAAGAAGTTAACCCGTAATGAAGAATCATGACTGGATAAACTCCAAATCTTTCATCAAAAAAGATTATCCTTATTTAGACATCAGGAGGACTTTTTTGTAAATTACAGAATTCACAATTCTTTTAAATAAGTTATAAGCTCTGAACATATCGTTTTCCGAATACAATTTAGAAATACATGTATCCCAACAGATTCTTCAGAAGCAAGCGCGGTGAAAGTGGTGAACGTTCAAAATCTCGAAAATCCAAAACACCAGATCCATTCAGCGACACCGAGGTGTCTCCTGAGAGGGGAATGAAACGGCCTAACCCCCAAATAAGAATATCTCAGGTGATTTCAATTCTGTTTCATTGTGTATAAAGTTATTTTTGCTTTGAAACCCTTTATAATTTAACTTAGTTTATAGAAAAGTTTACATAATATTTGATTTAAAGTCCCAATCTTTAATATAAATAATCTGCACTTTTTATCTTTCCAACAAATTTCCCAGTTTTTATTATTAGAGTGTCAAATAACATTCCTGAAAAATGTAAATATGTTATATTTTACGTGATGTGTTTTGTTTCTAAGGCGAATCAAAGGTACAATAATACGCAGGCTAGACCCAGTAGACCTAACCTGTACGGAAGCCAGACGGGCTTGAATGTAAGTTCAGTCTCTGTATAATTATTGGTCTATGTCTTTTCAAATTTATAACCTAATCTTCAATTACATCTTCAGTCTTCTGTAGTCGCTGTGTCGTCTTAAATTGTGTATTAATGGTTTTTCTTTTCGTTAACATAACTCTGACTTATCTGTAGATCTTTAACACCTTCATCTTGAGGCTAAATTAGTTGATTGTATCTAAAAATTGGTCTAACCAAAATCGTTCATAAATATTTATGTAAACCAACAGCTGATTTCATTTCTTCGTTGGTTTTAGTTATAACGTCATTATTCTTTCCCAGGAAAATTAATGTTCATGAAATTAATAGTAGAGAGTATATATAGAGATCAACATATAATAATATTTTAAAAGCAATCCACCTTTATCTGTGCGTCGACTTGCATTAAAATTGATTGTACGTATTGTTTTTACCACTTTTCTTTGACATATTAAAGGAAAATAACTACTGAGTTTCTTGCCGATTCTTCTCGATAGAATCTACTTTCCGAACCGGTGATGGCTTTACGTTTATTTCAACACTAACACGATTCATTTTTTTTCAATTCAATGATTTTATAAGTCTACTTGAATAAAGAATGTTTTGATTTTTATTTATTACAAAAGTGTAACATTTTAAAATTTATGTTAATTGTTTCGGAAAGTACTAACTTACTCTTAGAACTGCCATCATTACCATCATTCGCTTGCATAGAACTTTTTTCGGGCCGTTTGGTCGTCTGACTGACGCCAGTTCTTTGAAATGCTTTTGCTGGTCGAATTGTTTGTCGCGTTGCGGTTTTTTTTTGAGGCACCAAGTACTAACGGTATTGATTGACGCGCCTCACACAGAAAAAGAATCCTCGGCTCCGTTGACTCTCATAACAACCACGGGATATCATCGTCGTCGTCTTTATTGGGACATGCTTTTGAGCCCGATCTTCGGTTTTTATTTTCAACGGATTAACACGGGGTGGCTTCAACACACGGTTTAACGACGGAGATTAATAAACACAATTTCTTCCAGACCAACCTAACAGTAGCGACCCCTCCACAAGAGCGTAAGCAGATGACGACGGGAGCGCTGTCGGCCGCCGCCACGGAGACAGTCGGCAACGAGATCTTCGACTCGGACTGCTTGAAACTCATCAACGAATACTTCTACGGCGTTAGGTAACAAATGCTTAACTCACACTATCGTGTAATAGAATTGTTGTGAAATTTCTAATATTTGATATTTTATTCTCAAAGACACAAAAGAAAACAAAAATCTGTGTGTATCACCAAAAATTTTCAAAAGTCAGAAATACATAGTTTTCTTTTTATTATTAAAAATAGGTAGGTATCCTGACAAAAGACTTACTAGAGGTAACTGAGCACCACTGCCCATAGACATTCGTATTGAAAGGAATATTAAAGATCCTCTACATCAACAACACGAAATAATGCCGTTTGATGGCAGAATATGTGATGAGTGGGTCGCACGTAACCCATGTGTAAGTAAAACAGTACAATTATTAACGCTGTTTATTTTCACAGGATCTTCCCCGGTCAAGATCCGACTCACGTGTACATTGGCTGGGTGACCACGCAGTACCACTTGCACTCGAAGGACTTCAATCAGAATAAAGTGACTAAATCTTCTGTCATCATCACTGATGATTACGATTGTGTCGTTGAAAGGTAACGTCGTAATTGCTACCAAAATTCAAGCACAGATTTAAACTTTGGCTATTAATTAATTTACTGTTAAATACAAATATTATATTAGACTTATTACACGAGGATGATGATGTCTACTTGACAAATTTCTGCTGACATGACATATTATAATGGCGCATATAGGTGCACTGTCTCTTCCCTCACCCTCATATTCCGATGGGAACGCAAATCTAATACGACAGGAAAGAGATCAGGCGCAGGACCAACGGCTTTACATACCAAGACACGGGATTATACACATTTCCAGCTTCAAGACTCCAGGCGGTTACTGAGAATTTTTGAATAGAAAATCCCCATAACTGTTCATTGGTCCGACCTGGGGTTTGAACCTAGAATCTCGAGTTCTGCAGCCTTATATCTGCCATTGGAGAAACTACGAAGAATATAAGTTATACAAAGCCTTGTAGTCGTTGTTTTCCAATTAAAAAAAATATTGTACATAGCTTTTCCGTTGATTGTGTATTTCTTTTGAGAAAAACAGTAACGTCTGATATTATTGCTGTATCTTCTCTAGAGTATCTACATTTCCAATCAGCGGTAGTTTTACATTCAGTCCTATAACTAGCTACCCGACCCTGCTTCATAAGGGTATATAAAACTTTTATACAAACATAAATAAAAAAAAGTATTTTTCCAGCTATGAATGTTAGTGGATGGATCATTCATTTAAACCTTCTTTTTGAATCAATAGGTTCATTGATTTAAACTGTATTAAAAACCATTGCGAAGCTTTAAAATATCTTAGCGTACAGGCGGCGTAAAGAACTAAGCGTACATTTTAATTTTGAAA
Source organism: Vanessa atalanta (assembly GCF_905147765.1). Lineage (NCBI taxonomy): Eukaryota > Metazoa > Arthropoda > Insecta > Lepidoptera > Nymphalidae > Vanessa > Vanessa atalanta. The sequence continues at coordinate 5,167,093 of NC_061896.1, forward strand.
ACATTACCTTCTAGACTTTTTAACTTATAATGTATCTAGTTTCAAGTGTTAAGTTTTAATAAATTTCAAAGAGCGAAATGATAAAATATTCCAGCGTGAATCGTCAGTCCTGCTACATGGTGCGCGCGGACGAGCTGTACAACGAGGTGATGGCGGAGGCCACCGCCAAGGGGGCCTCGCAGGGGATGTTCATCGGCTGCTCCGTCGACACCTCCACCGGCACCGTCGCCTTCACCTGCGAGGGGAAGGACACCAGCATCAAGTTCAAGGTCGACCATATCACGTGTAGCTAAACTTAATATTGTTTAGGCGATTAATTAAATGAAAAATAAATGAACCATTCAACTCTCCAAAGGGCTTTAAAAATATTCAATGCCTTGTTAAACCTAAATATTTGCTTTGTTAATATATTATCTGTGATTTTAGTATCATACATTTATTAAAAATATGTTTAGTGTATTCGTGATCTAATTACTATTGTATGTACTTTGTCTGATTTATGCAAAGGGGGCCCCAGGCGGATTCTCACCCACATCTAGATATACTATATAGATTTTTTTCAGAATTTCCAAAAACTATGTAAAAATTATTAAAAATAATCATATTTTCATTCAGATGGAACCGGAAACAAAACTCTTCCCCGCTATATTCGTAGAAGCGACATCGAAAGAGATCCTGCAAATCGAGCTCGGAAGGTCATCCACGAGTCTCCCCCTAAGTGCCGCAGTGCTGCCGACCAGCGACAAACATGTCAACCCACAGTTCCCACCGAGGCTGAAGGTGCAGTGTTTGAAACCACACCAATGGGCGAGGGTAAGTTAAAAATATGATTAATAACAGATTCATATAACAAACTAGTTCGATGCGTCTAATCAACTGGGCATTAATTAAAAAAGGGGGGAAAGATCAACGGAATTCCAAAAAATATTACCTAAATCTACGCACAATTCCGAATCTATTGATCTTAGTCTCATACGTTCAGTAGTTTTTACGTCCAGCAATAAGACATATACATTTTCTTACTTCACATGTTTTTACTTTACTATACTATGCTCCTGGTCCATGATGTTTTATTAATATTTTTCAATGATTATCTTCAGGTACCGAACCAATCGTTACAAGTCCACGCTCTGAAGCTGTCCGACATTCGCGGTTGGTCCATGCTGTGTGAAGACGCAGTATCCATGCTCGCTCTACACATACCCGGTAACCATTATTATGAAAATCAATATGACTTTTGCTTTCATTATACTTATTAAAGTATAATGAAAGCGTAAGTTAGTGAGTTCCTGGATGACCTCTTTGGCCATTCCTAGCACGCTTGATTGGAGAAGAAAATAGTAACTAGTGCATACTTTGATGTTTTATGGCATGAAAGTGTAAAACGTTCACACCTTCAAGAAGGAAAAGTTTTCGATATGAAGATTGACTCTTTTGTAGCATTTTTTATGCGCTACAATTATTTATTAATGATTAATCTTCCATATTACAGAGGAGGATCGTTGCATAGATATCCTCGAACTGATAGAAATGGATAAACTGCTGAGTTTCCATTCGCACACCCTCACGCTGTACGCGGCGTTGTGCTACCAGAGCAATTACAGGTAAATTGATCAAATATGTCTAAACCTCACAGCTGTGGTCATTATTCCAAACAAATGTTCAACGACGAATTTCTTGCGAAAAAGGGATATTTGTAGTATTGAGAACAAATTATTATTAGCTGACTGTTTTTTCAGTAGTAAAACAGATATAAATACATCAATATGGTTTTTCTGCGAATTAAATGACCATAATGGTTCAGTAACAAATTCTGGTAGATAGATATAAACGTGATATATAATCATCACATCACAATCAGATACATATGTAGGTTTCTTTGCGAAGTTATTCTTCACGTTTTCACGGTGAAACTGATATTTAGTTAAGTTCCACTATTTTTATTATCTGGGCTATATTTTATCGATATATTTTCATTAACTACTGGATCTAGTCGACTGTTAAATATGCTTAAGGTGCGTTGATGTTTAGAATCTTTGCACTCTGTATCTAATAGAGACTAGCCATTTTTCAGATCAGTTGAATCATCACTGATGTGTGTGTGTGTGTGTTCCCAGAGCGGCGCATGCGCTGTGCCAGCACGTGGACCAGAAGCAGCTGCTGTACGCGATACAGTCGCAGTACATGTCCGGCCCGCTCCGCCAGGGCTTCTACGACCTACTCATCGCGCTCCATCTCGAGAGCCACGCAACCACTATGTAAGATTACTAACCATTTAAGCTTTAGAAATGTCAGTAGATACACGTTTAATTTTAATACCTTTGCCTTAAAATTGAAATAATAAAATCAGCAATATAAGAGGTATGCGCTAAAAACAAAAATAATATTACCATATTTATAAGCCAATAACCAAACCACATAAAAAAATTATCCTTTATTATTTACTTTATAACAAATTACCATCTTATAAAAAAATACTTTTGTAGCAATTAAAATATATACAGCGATTTCATTATATTCTATTGAGTTAACTAATTACCAATATGACAGATATGTTATTGTTACATTTATCATATGGTTCTCATTTTAGTGTATCTATCTTTTTGAGAATCAACTCTTAGAACTTACCTTATTTACATATTTTTGAAAATGCCTTACATACTCGTATTCAACATTATCAACTGAAAATGTATAAATATCAATGTTTATATAATAATCAAAATATTTATTCAATATAGAAGTTTAGAAGAACAGTTTCATAATGATTGTGATAAATTTATCACGCGTTCGGAAATAAACAACTCGGACTCGGAACAACAATTTGGTCATCGCTAACAAAAGCCGAGATGGCCCAGTGGTTAGAACGCGTGCATCTCAACCGATGATTTCGGGTTCAAACCCAGGCAGGCACCACTGAAATTTCATGTGCTTAATTTGTGTTTATAATTCATCTCGTGCTCGGCAGTGAAGGAAAACATCGTGAGGAAACCTGCATGTGTCTAATTTCAACGAAATTCTGCCACATGTGTATTCCGTCAACCCGCATTGGAGCAGCGTGGTGGAATATGCTCCAAACCTTCTCCTCAAAGGAGAGGAGGCCTTTATCCCAGCAGTGGGACATTTACGGGCTGCTAATGCTAATGCTAACAAAATTAATTTATATTCAGGGAAGCGTGCAAAAACGAATTCGTAATACCACTCGGACCCGAGCTGAAGGGCCTCTATGAGGACCCCGATATGGGCCACAGCTTGAGATCGCTACAGACGGAGAGCGTGCGACCGCAAATGAAGATGACTGACATCGCGTAAGTATCAAATAAGTACCTAAAGACGTATATATCGACACTTAGAAACATCTTATAAAATGTCGAGCCTCATAGCGCAATGCTTTACGGACTTGCGGTTCGATCCTGACCCGTTGACTATTATCGTATCCGCTTTAAATATTTTTATTTCGAATTCCGTGAATCATTAATAGTTTTTATTAATCTATCCTTTTTTAATCTTAATTGCATTCATTTTTAAGAACATCAAAAATCTTCCAATATTAAAGTATTTTCGCTAATAAGACTTCATTGGAAAGCGATTGTATCTCGTAATCGAGTTTGGAAATTATTGCAAGTGCAAATAAATTAATTGACAGCAGCCATCCGATCTGATGCAGAGGGCATCTGGTGATCACTATTAATGTATTTAAATATGACACACAGGGAGAGTATAACCGAGATCAGCAACCTTTACTCCCCGTACTTCCCACTGGAAGTGGTGCGCGAGTTCGTGATGCAGGCGCTCGCGGAGGCCGTGGAGACCAATCAGGTCCACAACCGGGACCCCGTGGGGGGCAGCAACGAGAACTTGTTCCTGTGAGTAGAATCTATGTACAATATCGATAAAAAAAAATGAAAAATTCATTTTTTTATTCAAGAAGTTCTGATTATTAATAATTGTAATTGAACTTCATTTCACTTCGATTCTAGTAATTAAAAATATTATACAATTACTAATTTACAAATTATAAAGGAAATAATGCCAGTATATCTTACATTGTTACGGTAATAAAGATAATGGCGTTTTCCAATTTCGTTCAAATTTTATCATTAGGTTTTCTATTCAAGCTACCAAACTGTGTACGATAAATTAAAGTCCAGGCACGTTTGTGAAAACAGAGATATATTATCAATTGTCTCACTCATATTATCCCGATAAGATATAAGCGGAGAGATCGTCGCAATTTTTTAAATGACTCGAATAATAACTTATCAAACGCTGGAATACGCTTACAAAGTAGCAGACTTTACAGGGGCATTAACGTCCCAAATATCTGCAAGCTAACAGGCTTGCTATTAAACACACGAGTCTTAGTTGTTAACTTGATAATATTTAAATATTACTAGATAAATTACTATGGTTTAATACCTTTTGTAATTTTTAGACCACTTATTAAACTCGTGGACCGCCTACTCTTGGTGGGCATGATGAGAGATGAAGACGTGGAGAAGCTACTTATAATGACAAATCCTGAGACTTGGGACCCCACGTTTGATAAAGGTACGATATTGGATAAGTTTTGATAGGTTTGTGTGATTTTATTGTTTTTTCTTATGAGTAATTTTTTAATAACAATTGACGGACTCTTTATGTAAAAACTTTGCTGATTTCTATATAATTTCAATTATATCTCATCAAATAAAATGTTTTGAAATTGTTATTAATAATAATATGTACATTCTTTGATGATGAGAGAGAGATTTTCCCCTTTTTTAAATAACTTAAATGTAAGGATAGAAAACAAATCAACTCAAAATATTCTTTATTCTAATAGGCCTATAAAAGCACTTTTGAACCGTCACGTTACCGTGTGGAATTAAATGTAAAACCATCAGTTAGGAATGATTCTACCCAGAATATCCGGCAAGAAATTCACTGGTTATTCTTTTCCAACATTTTAATTACAGAATTTATGTCAATAAAGTGTAAAGTATAAATTAAATGTATATCCTATCTGGAAGTCAATAAATACTAAGTCCATGTCTGTAATCTTGTATTGAGTAATGTGCCTTTTTTTATCAATGTTTTGTTGACAGAAGATTTGAATTTATTAATATTTCAAAAACTTAATTGAACATTTCATTAATTTAAAAACAAAAATTTAAAATCTTCTAATCGTAAGCAACATATTCTTTAAGATATGATGCTTCATCCAAAAAATATAGTCTCAAATCTTCAAACTGTCTACAGAAGGTAAAGATGAGCATCGGAAAGGTCTCCTGCACATGAAGATGGCGGAAGGCGCCAAGCTGCAAATGTGCTACTTGCTGCAACATCTCAACGACATCCAGCTGAGACACAGAGTAGAATTTATCATCGCGTTCGCGCATGACTTCGTCGGTGACCTGCAGACAGATCAGCTCAGGTAGGCTTGAAAATTATACATGCTAGGAATGTTTCAATTTTAATCGGACCGACACCGACAAAATTTATATTAAATGAGTATTTCCGTTGTATTATTTATAAAAAATAGTTATTGAATTTAACTAAATATGAATCAAATAATAATTTCGGAACACTCAACATACAAAAACATTAACAGATTCAGACACAAAAAAGTCAATAAAACAATAAATTCGTTCCTATAGTTAATACAATCGTCAAAAACAAAGAAAAACATTGTTATATTTAGAAAAAAAAATGAACCTAATATTTAAATAACTTTATTTCAGACGTTACACGGAAATCAAACAATCGGACTTACCGAGTGCAGTCGCAGCTAAAAAGACAAAAGAGTTCCGTTGTCCGCCGCGGGAACAGATGAACGCTATCTTGAGTGAGTAACACGCAATAAATTTGAACATTTTCCAAAAATAATTAGTGGTGTCTCGTTATATGTGATAACTGTTAATATATTGCACATTTTGGTTGTGAAGACGCGTAATAATGATGATGATCTGCCTGAAAATAAAAAAAATATCATTCTAAATTATATCTAAAAATTTATATGATTAAACCAATTATTACAACACATATCTTGAACACTAAAAGAATGCCGTTTATTTTCTTTTTTTTATGGTTTTTTCCGTTTTTATTTCTGTAACTGATTTAACTGATCTAAGACCTTACAATTAAATAATTACTTATTTTTTTATAATAACTTTGCGCCCATATATATGATTATTATGTACAAAAATCAATTTTCAATATGAGAAAAATCAAGAATCGAAATATTGGTCTCTAAATGGAAGTCACCTGGCAGGTTTCAAGCACCTGGAAGACGACGACCCGGAGAACTGTCCGTGCGGCGAGGAGCTGGTGTCGCGCATGAACGAGTTCCACGAGGGACTCATGACGCACGTGTCGCTGCACGCGCTGCAGGAGCCCGACGGGGACGTGAGTTGCCGCTTCACCAAACTGCGCTGCAGCTACAGTGCTTGAAACTGGCAAACTGACAGACAAACTTTTCCATGAATAGTAGAAAAATTGTTGATGTTATTAAAATGTGACTTATTTGGCAAAGACACTAAAATTATGATGTCGGGTTTGAGAGCAAGTTCTCTACATATAACATCAGAAAGTACATGTAAATTTACGAATTGAGTGTTAATTAAATAATCATTCATAAAAAGTTATGTTTGCAGACAAAAAAATGTCATCTGAAATGTATCTGGAAAGTTTTTTGTAAAATGATCATTAGACTTAAGTTTTTTGCAAACATTGGAGATCTGGGAAAACCTTTAAATATAAATAACTAAATGGTTATGATGTAGGAATCAACCGAACCAGAAACAAAAACAGGAGCAATGGGAAGGCTCTACAACATCATTAATACTGTTAAGGAGTTGGAAGAAGAACCCAAGGTAAGTAACGCTATTTTTAATAGGTCTTCTCTATACTGCTAATGGTCTAAAAACTGGGTTCAAACCCAAACAAGCTTTCATCAGCGGTAGGAAACTCGCATGAGGAAAGGAGTCTATTGCCAGGAGAAGAACATCCAAAGATTTACTTTTAATGTCCTATAGAATTGTAATAAGAACTAAAAGCTTAATTATTTTTCTTTAATTGTGATTTATTTACCAAAATCCAAAAGGCAATTGAAGAACCTGTAAGGAAATCGCCAGAAGAAAAGTTCAGGAAGGTTCTAATCCAGACTATCGTGAATTGGGCCGAAGAATCTCAAATCGAAACACCAAAACTCGTCAGAGAAATGTTCAGGTAATAAATTTCAAAATAGAATATATGACGAAACTTACACGTTCTCTTTATAAGACTTAAATGCGACAGTTTACGTACTCAATAATTTACTTTTTTGGACATTGAGCATCGGTAATTTAATCTAATTTTAAAGAACCTACCTGAATAATTAATATATAAAATTGCATTTATATCTGATAGTAAGTGGTCACCATAGGCCATAGACATGGGCGCTGTTAGAAACATTAACCATTTCTTACAACGCCAATGTGCCACCAACTGTGGGAGCTAAGAAATTATGCACATGGGACCATGTGCCTGTAGTTACACTGGCGCAGTCACCCTTTGAAACGAAACAGAATAATACTGAGTATTGCAGTTTGGCAGTAGAAAATCCCATGAGTGGGTGATACCTACCCAGGCGGGCTCACACAAAGCCCTACCACCAAGTCATTCAAAATAGTATAACATTGCAAAAAGATAATGTATTTTAAAATGTTTTAGTCTCCTCGTCCGTCAATATGACGCAGTGGGAGAGCTCATTCGCGCGCTCGAGAAGACTTACGTCATCAACGCAAAGACTAAAATGGACGTAGCCGAGATGTGGGTGGGTCTCAGTCAGATCCGTGCCCTGCTACCCGTGCAAATGAGCCAGGAAGAGGAGGAACTCATGAGGAAAAGACTGTGGTAAGTTAAGATTACAACATATTTAAAACGATATAATACGAAAAAAATGCTATACAAAAAATTTAAGACGTTTTAAGTAAGCTTATCTATGGTAACTATCATTTTAATCTGTGTTCATTGAACGTATTATTATTTTTTTAAACACAAAATAAATAATTCCTTACAGGAAATTGGTGAACAACCATACATTCTTCCAGCATCCAGATTTAATCAGGTAAAAATGACATTTATGTATTGGTTTTGATTTTACAAAAACATTCAATATTTATTTAACCCGTGGAATGGCTTATGTATCACTCCACACGATTCTCTTACCAAATGGTTATACTTGTACACATATTTATGCTGGTATGTTAATTTGATTTTGCTAATCAAATTTACTTAAAATAATAAAATATACAATCTTTCAAACAATCACCGTAATGAATTTAAAATACCTACTCGTGTTACCCGTAGAGTGCTTCGCGTGCACGAGAACGTGATGGCGGTGATGATGAACACGCTGGGCCGGCGCGCGCAGGCGCAGTCCGACGCGCCCGCCGCCGCGCCGCCCGCGCCCGACGACAAGGAGAAGGTAACGCGAGGCGGGGGTGTGCTAGTGGCGGTGTACGTGTGGTGGTGGCGGTGGTGGTGAACACGCTGGGCCGGCGCGCGCAGGCGCAGTCCGACGCGCCCGCCGCCGCGCCGCCCGCGCCCGACGACAAGGAGAAGGTAACGCGAGGCGGGGGTGTGCTAGTGGCGGTGTACGTGTGGTGGTGGCGGTGGTGGTGAACACGCTGGGCCGGCGCGCGCAGGCGCAGTCCGACGCGCCCGCCGCCGCGCCGCCCGCGCCCGACGACAAGGAGAAGGTAACGCGAGGCGGGGGTGTGCTAGTGGCGGTGTACGTGTGGTGGTGGCGGTGGTGGTGAACACGCTGGGCCGGCGCGCGCAGGCGCAGTCCGACGCGCCCGCCGCCGCGCCGCCCGCGCCCGACGACAAGGAGAAGGTAACGCGAGGCGGGGGTGTGCTAGTGGCGGTGTACGTGTGGTGGTGGCGGTGGTGGTGAACACGCTGGGCCGGCGCGCGCAGGCGCAGTCCGACGCGCCCGCCGCCGCGCCGCCCGCGCCCGACGACAAGGAGAAGGTAACGCGAGGCGGGGGTGTGCTAGTGGCGGTGTACGTGTGGTGGTGGCGGTGGTGGTGAACACGCTGGGCCGGCGCGCGCAGGCGCAGTCCGACGCGCCCGCCGCCGCGCCGCCCGCGCCCGACGACAAGGAGAAGGTAACGCGAGGCGGGGGTGTGCTAGTGGCGGTGTACGTGTGGTGGTGGCGGTGGTGGTGAACACGCTGGGCCGGCGCGCGCAGGCGCAGTCCGACGCGCCCGCCGCCGCGCCGCCCGCGCCCGACGACAAGGAGAAGGTAACGCGAGGCGGGGGTGTGCTAGTGGCGGTGTACGTGTGGTGGTGGCGGTGGTGGTGAACACGCTGGGCCGGCGCGCGCAGGCGCAGTCCGACGCGCCCGCCGCCGCGCCGCCCGCGCCCGACGACAAGGAGAAGGTAACGCGAGGCGGGGGTGTGCTAGTGGCGGTGTACGTGTGGTGGTGGCGGTGGTGGTGAACACGCTGGGCCGGCGCGCGCAGGCGCAGTCCGACGCGCCCGCCGCCGCGCCGCCCGCGCCCGACGACAAGGAGAAGGTAACGCGAGGCGGGGGTGTGCTAGTGGCGGTGTACGTGTGGTGGTGGCGGTGGTGGTGAACACGCTGGGCCGGCGCGCGCAGGCGCAGTCCGACGCGCCCGCCGCCGCGCCGCCCGCGCCCGACGACAAGGAGAAGGTAACGCGAGGCGGGGGTGTGCTAGTGGCGGTGTACGTGTGGTGGTGGCGGTGGTGGTGAACACGCTGGGCCGGCGCGCGCAGGCGCAGTCCGACGCGCCCGCCGCCGCGCCGCCCGCGCCCGACGACAAGGAGAAGGTAACGCGAGGCGGGGGTGTGCTAGTGGCGGTGTACGTGTGGTGGTGGCGGTGGTGGTGAACACGCTGGGCCGGCGCGCGCAGGCGCAGTCCGACGCGCCCGCCGCCGCGCCGCCCGCGCCCGACGACAAGGAGAAGGTAACGCGCGAGGCGGGGGTGTGCCAGAGGCGGTGGTACGTGTGGTGGTAACGACATCGCTTCGCAACGCACAATTTTATCTTCACGTCTGTATGAAAGGCTGAAGATGATGGTTAAGGCGGTGGAAATGTGGTGGTGGTGGTGAAGACACCGCTTCGTAACGCACAATCTTTTCTTCACCTATACATAAACGCTATATTTTTCTTCACAGGACACATCTCATGAAATGGTGGTGGCGTGTTGCCGTTTCCTCTGCTACTTCTGTCGTACTGGCCGTCAGAACCAGAAGGCTATGTTCGACCACTTCGATTTCCTGCTTGAAAACTCCAACATTCTTCTGTCGAGACCGTCTCTCAGAGGTTCTACGCCTCTCGACGTAGCTTATTCCAGTTTGATGGAGAACACTGAATTAGCGCTAGCTTTGAGGTATAATTTTTTATTATCAAACTATTGTCGCATTTGGAATATCCCGAAATTCCAAAGAAAGATTAGATAGATTAGTTCTTAATTTTCCTTTAAGAAAAATAGAATAGAATCTTCCTAGAAATTAATAGACGAATTTAATATGTGGAAATTTATTATAATGATGTAAAACGAAGATTCAAATGATTTGTAAACGACTTTAAAAGCCTATTTAAAGTATATTCAATAATTGGATTCCGATATTATTATAACGATACGAATAATAGTGATATTCTATAACTGACACAATTTATTGCAGAGAACATTATTTGGAGAAAATTGCAGTTTATCTATCTCGTTGTGGACTACAAAGTAACTCTGAGCTGGTGGAGAAAGGGTACCCCGACCTTGGTTGGGACCCCGTGGAAGGCGAACGTTATCTGGATTTCCTCCGTTTTTGTGTTTGGGTATGTTAAAAAAAATTTACAAATGTTGCATATTATCTTAGTAAATTAAAGAAATTATAAAAGTTTATTAATTTGGACTCAAGTTGTAATGCATTTATTCGTATGGTGACCTCTAAGGTGGTCACTGAAAATCAGCATTGAACTTTGGGAGTCATCGTATACTTTCCAAGGTTTTAACATAAGCGAACTTCGTTTTTTAATCGGTACACTGCTGTACAGATATCTTATTATTTTAATATGGAGTGTCCTTTTTTTAATGTATTTTTCTAGTGTGTGTCAATACTCACATATTTTGGGGTTGGGTTACAGTTTATTTCTCTCTTTTTAAAATATCTCCCTCTTGTTCATCTCTAACCTAATATTGTCATTATAGGTTAACGGTGAAAGTGTAGAGGAAAATGCCAATCTTGTGATCCGACTCCTTATTCGAAGACCAGAATGCTTGGGTCCAGCGTTGAGAGGTGAAGGCGAAGGTCTGCTTAAGGCCATCGTTGATGCGAACAAAATGAGTGAAAGAATAGCCGATAGACGGAAGTTAAGAGAAATGGAGCAAGAAGGTGACGTCAGTGTGAGTATTGAATTATATACCTTTCAGAATTTTATTTGTCTTGCTTCACGACATCTAGCTATCGCTTCCTTAGGCGCCTGGGAGGCCTTATTCCAGGTACAAATATATCAAGGCACTTTCTCCTGACATAGTCCTTAGGTCGCCCCGCCACATGGCCATACCACCTCAGACGACGCTCTTGGAGCTTATCCGCTACGTCACGGACCCCGTTCTCATTACACATCACTAGTAGTAATTTGACTTATGGTTGTCCCGCGAGCAGTTCAGCCACCCGCTGCCGCAGTCGGACGACGACGAGGACTACATCGACACGGGCGCCGCCATCCTCAACTTCTACTGCACGCTCGTGGACCTGCTCGGCCGCTGCGCGCCCGACGCCGGAGTCATCGCTCTGGTAATTATACTCATTTATACAAACTAGAACTCTTACATGACTAAACGCCTCGGTAGGATCCACATTCCAAACGAGTATTAGAATTCAGTTTAAAAAGAAGAAAAACATAATTCTGACCTACCTTCAGATAAAAAATAATTTTATAGACATAAAGAAAATATTTCTTTTATTGATTGATTTTGAATTAATTTCCATAAATTAGGTAAATATTTTTGATATTCTATAGCTTTGATTGTATTTATTTTTTTGTTTTCAATGCAGCAAATGTACCGATACTTTGACATTAGGTAATATAAAGCCTCAACAATGTAAGTAAATTTATTCTTATGTCTTTACGCATTTGTGAACAGGGGAAAAACGAATCTCTCAGAGCTAGAGCAATTCTGCGGTCTCTCGTTCCTTTAGAAGACTTGCAAGGAGTCCTCAGTCTTCGCTTTACACTCAACAACCCCGCTGCTGGCGAAGAAAGACCTAAATCTGGTAATTAATAAAGCTTTTTGATTTCTTCTTGCAACGACGAATATACTTTACCTAATTATCAGAATTAGTGAACACTCATAGTCTAATCACTTTATTGGAAAGAAGTACTTTTAAGTGGCTTACAGTAGAGTAAACTGTCAGAAAATGTTACGTAAGGAAGAGGCATTATAAACCCTTCAGGAGACCCATCTTACACTTTCTGTCGTATACGATTTTATATGATATTATTTAAACTTATTTCTTATCATACTGGTCATTTAATAATGCTTTATTGACCCTTTTTTATATATATAATTAAGATTGTATGTTTATTTAGGATATTTTTGTGTACTGGATAATGTTTTTCGATTATTGTATCGTTAAAATTTGCATGTAGCGCTATCTTCATTAAAATTATGTAATAAGTTATGAGTATTTAAATATGTACACAAGAAAATATCGCAAGTTTTCGGGATCTTTTAATTAATATAAATATCTCTTTTATAGATATGCCTTCTGGCCTTATACCTGGACACAAACAGAGCGTCGGCTTATTTTTGGAACGAGTGTATGGTATTGAAACGCAAGAGCTGTTCTATCGACTGTTGGAAGAAGCTTTCTTACCAGATCTCAGAGCAGCTACAATGTTAGATAGAGTAAGTTAAATACCATGTAGTAATACTTTATTATTTGTATCGTGATTTGATAATTAATAGGTATTATAAAAGTATCCAAAATAAAACGGAGATACATAAAAGGTTTTCTATTCGACTAAATATTTTTTTCATTTTTTGACATATGTTGGCAAAAATGTCATTATAAACATCCTTAAATATTTATCATCAATACACACTTATAATTGCATTTTTTGGTATATGTGAGTGGACGGAAAAATGGACCACCCTTATAGTAAGTGGCTACCATCGCCCATAGACATTGGTGTAATAAATAAATATAAACTATTCCTTAATTACCAATGCCTCACCATACTCGGGAAAATAGCGGTTATGTCACTTGTGCCTATAGTTACACTGGCCCACTCACCCTTAAATCCAGAATCCAACAATACTAAGTATTGCTGTTTGGGATTGCTTATGAAGATAAAACCAAAGATATAAAATTTCTTTACGACATCTTTCTGAGAGTGACCAAAGCTGCCATTCCAATTTTTTATTAATACCGTGCGTATTTCTTTCAGAATGACGGCTGCGAGTCTGACATGGCGTTATCCATGAACCGTTACATCGGCAACTCCATCCTACCACTTCTCATCAAACACGCCAACTTCTATAACGAAGCAGAGAATTACGCCAGCTTGTTGGACGCCACGCTACATACAGTATACAGGTAAGCACGAAATAATATTAAGTTGGGAAGCTTTGAAGGAGCAGCTACAGAAAACTAGCATTCTAACGTCAAAGTCGATAAATAAAGAAGTCGATAAAGGCATAACCAAGTTATTCTCATTATTCAAATACAAGTGCGATTTGGTGGTTGACTTATGGTTGGCGTAGACCGTGAAGTTATAATCAATAACCTTCATCATTGTATGATCCATCAAAGATATATTTTCAAAGTAGTATCCGAAATTGACGTGTACCAAAGTAATTGCTAACTCGTGGGTCAGATTGTCCAAGAACCGCATGCTGACGAAGGGCCAGCGCGAGGCCGTGTCGGACTTCCTGGTGGCGCTGACGGCCGCCATGCAGCCCTCCATGCTGCTGAAGCTGCTGCGGAAGCTCACCGTCGACGTGTCGCGCCTCTCCGAGTACACCACTGTCGCGCTCCGGGTACGTGTCGACACGTTACATCGATAAACATCCATATTATATATTTGTGTGTTCCAATTTGAACGATAAATAGTTTACATTAATTAAAATTTTTTGCTTCAGTATCCATGACATTCTTATAATAGTCAAAGCATTTACGATGTACAGAATAGTTTATATTATTCACATGTCAATATCGATGACCGGGTACACCGTAGGGTATCGCCAATGTCTTTTTTGTTTACCTTTGCTCTGATTTAGATAGAAAAATGAAAGAAAGCAAATGTTTTTAAGCCATTAAGGGATATTGCAAACTTATAGTATCATATTTATTTGGGTGTCGTACGGTGTATTTCTCTATTTAATCAATCTCACATAACAATAAAGAAATATTTCCCTATTAGTCATAACTATAAGTTATAACTCCAAATAATTAAAAACATTGTACTTCTTAAAACGGCAGACAGTACATTAAAATAGTGGAGAAAACACATGAATATAAATATAATATCTCTGACTCACGCAGCTGCTGACGCTGCACTACGAGCGCTGCGCGAAGTACTACGGCAGCACGGGCGGCCAGGGCATCTACGGCGCCTCCTCGGACGAGGAGAAGCGACTCACCATGATGCTGTTCTCCAACATCTTCGACTCGCTCAGCAAGATGGACTACGAGCCCGAACTCTTCGGAAAGGCTCTACCGTGTCTCATTGCCATAGGTACCTTTGGGATAATTATCTAATGAATAATCACTACAAGTAAATTATCTATTTAACGGCTTTGATGGTTATACGATAAAACATATGTGTTATTTTCAGGTTGTGCCTTACCACCGGACTATTCACTATCGATGAATTACGATGACGAGTTCTATGGAAAGGAAACGCATAGTTTAGGTAATCATATATTATACTTCTTTTTTGCAATAGTCAAGATGGTCCAGTGATTGGAACACATCCAACTTAATCGAAGGTCATGGATTCCAGGGATTGTATTCATTTGTGTTTATATTTCTTATCGTGCTAATATATCAAGATCTTGGTTAGCACATTTTATATTGTGACAATATTGAATTAATAACCTAACAGGAACGGACTAAATTCCCCAGCACTGGATACGGTTTGATAACATTTATTTCACAACTATTAGCAGGAGCCGATAACCCACAATACGACCCGCAACCCATCAACACGTCGTCGGTGGCGCTCAACAACGATCTCAATACAATCGTGCAGAAATTCTCCGAGCATTACCACGACGCTTGGGCATCTAGGTAAAAATATACCGTCGGTTTTGGTGGTAACATTCAGTTACAGACAATGTACAGAATAATTGTACTCGTAGATTACAAATGCAGAATAAACATTATTATGTAGGAGGAGCAGGATGCCGAACAGTTGGGTTCGGGGATTGATCTGACATTTGGAAGAATCTTAATAATATGAAAGGATTACAATAATTCATCCCGATTAAGAGCAAATTAAATTAATTCATCCCGATTATGAGCCCAGATGGCCCAGTGGTTAGAACGCGTTCATCTTAACCGATGATTTCGGGTTCAAACCCAGGCAGGCACCACTGAATTTTCATGTGCTTAAAATGTGTTTATAATTCATCTCGTGCTCGGCAGTGAAGGAAAACATCGTGAGAAAACCTGCATGTGTCTAATTTCCCGCATTGGAGCAGCGTAGTGGAATATGCTCCAAACCTTTTCCTCGAGGGAGAGGAGGCCTTTAGCCCAGCAGTGGGAAATTTACAGGCTGCTAATGCTAAAAAAAAGAGCAAATGGGTTTGCAAGCAACCATCGCATTCGAATCGCTTGTCAAAACATAACGACTCGCGTTGCCATGACACTTATAACTCCACTCGGGGTGACCCGCTCTTAAAAGTAAATCAACCATCAAACATTATTACCAACTATTCATTAATTATCCAAATCAACAATCAAAGTAATCTCGCCCCGTTATATATTATAATGAAATAACTTACTTATGTAATTTAAGTTTCATGTCCATATAATATTGACTCTAAACCTAGCTTTACATTAAATTTAACCTTTGACCTTGACGTTTCAAACTTACTTTTAAGCAACTTGATAATGTTTTGGTTATTAATTTTGATTTGTTTTACGTAAGTGAGATACGCAGAGTTAATTTAGAGTTCTTGGGCGATAAGTGAACATGCTTCTAAGGGCATCGGAGGGAAAATTAACTAATATTTAAACCAATTCTACAAAACAGTAATTTAAAAAAAAAATTAACATTTTACTATATAAATCATAATATGTCTTTGTGTATTTTATTTTAGTACATTAATCTTTTTATATTGTATGTTACATTGTATTTATTTTATCAGGAAAATTGAAAACGGTTGGGTCTACGCGGAGTCATGGTCCGACAGTCAGAAATCTCACCCAAGGCTCAAACCATACAACATGCTTAATGATTATGTAAGTATATAATTGCAAAAATATATAATGTACATGTATAGCTGTAAGGCCTATTGGAAATGAGCCTTCAAATTATTCTTCCATATAAACTTTACCGTATAATGATTCCTTTCTATATGCCAAACGAATTCGCAAGAAGATTTCAAACCAGGTTTGATAGATAGTTTTTGACGTTGTCAAAATAAAACTTAGTCCAGGGTTAGGAATATTATACTCTTGTGCCAAAATATTATTTTTCCGGTTATTACGAATTGTCAATCGGAGATTGGAATTTAGCAGAATTTACTGAGTGTATTGGAAAGTATGTAAATTAGTCGATATGTCTGAACCGTTCGTGAGGGAACCAAATATGTAATGAGTTTGTATCTACACTTGAAAATGGCCGATATGACCGAAATCGTTCAAGAGGACATAATCAACATTATAATATGCTCTTGAACGATTTCGGCAATAAGTTAATTTCGGTTAGCTTATACGCTAATTTGTGGATTTTAGAAAAACGGTAAAAATAGGCACTTGGAATAGAAACCTTATTTTGTAAATTACAGGGTTATTAATCGTGGTTTATTGTCACAGGAGAAAGAGCGTTACAAGGAGCCAGTGCGTGAGTCGTTGAAAGCGTTATTGGCGATCGGCTGGTCCGTCGAACATTCAGAAGTGGACATCCCCAGCACCAATCGAAGCTCCATGAGGCGGCAGTCCAAATCTGGCATCGTGAGTACACTGAACATATCCTAGATAATATTGTAGAAACGAAAGCGAGTTTATTTGTCGTTACCCTTTCCCGTCTTAACTAATCAACTGATCGTCATGAAATTTAGTCAGGGGTACAGAAAAGGACATAGAGTACCTACACCTGACGAACCCTTCCCCTCCTCTCCTGAACACAAGAAGAAATACTGTAAATAGTTAGCACATTATTATTATAATTTTAATAAGACATTATCTTACCAAATTTGACTTGGCTTAGTTAATTTTGATGGACAATTAAATTTTCCACTTTAAAAGAAGTTATAACTTTCAAAGTTGGTGTTTGTCGTTCTTTAGCACGGTAGATCCTAAACGGAAGACTTTAATTTATTTATTTATATTTTTTTTTTCTTAGATGATAACTGGTTTACCTATGTTCCACTAAAAACTTTATTATTTATATTACCTTAATAATATAAGATTTTTTTTTATTTTCTTGCGCACTGAAGCAAGCTCTCGAGATTTTTGTAAGTACATAATTTATTTTTCTAAAATTTCAATAATACTTACTAATTACAAATTAATATATTTTTTTTGATATAACATTATTTGACTGAAAGCTACTTAGTTACGTTACTCAAATGAATATCTCCCTCGTCAGACGGATTCAGCAACACCCTTCAACTACAACCCTCACCCCGTCGACATGACCAACCTGACTCTATCCAGAGAGATGCAGAACATGGCAGAGAGACTCGCAGAGAACGCACATGACATCTGGGCTAAGAAAAAGAAAGAAGAATTAGTTACTAATGGAGGTATACTTTAAGAACTTAACTTCGTAGCATTTAAAAAAAAATAGCTATATAATAGTAGCAATGCCCAAAATTATTTAAGGAATGACAATTATTCCTATTTACCCCTCCTTTTAAGCTTACCACTTGTCTTAGGAGTGGAGACGACAATAGCCCAAAGAGGTCAGGATCGATCCTACGACTTTTTACTAAACAATTGCACTATTGACGCTTTAAATTACATTGAATAGCCTTATTATTTTTAAAGTGAACCTCCACTTAATAGACGGTGGTGAATCTATTATCTTATTTTTCCAATAATAACGTTGACCCTTCAACCCTCTAATTTATAAACGTATCTGTAGGTGGAATCCATCCTCAATTAGTCCCGTACGATCTTCTAACTGACAAAGAGAAGAAAAAGGATCGGGAACGTTCTCAGGAATTCCTCAAATATCTCCAATATCAAGGCTACAAGCTGCACAGGCCTAAAACAGCGCAAAGTGATACAGAACAGACCTCTACTGGGGTAGCAATAGAGCTCAGATTCGCATACTCGCTGTTGGAGAAATTGATACAGTATATAGACCGAGCCACGATTAATATGAAACTACTGAAACCTTCCACTACATTCAGTAGGCGAACCAGTTTCAAAACAAGCACGAGAGATATTAAATTCTTTTCCAAGGTATGTTTTGTATTTAGAATCACCTATTCAAAGAAACCGTTTGGAGATTTCTCAGCAAAAGTCTCTTGCACAAGTTTTCTATCTAAACACTTCTGGTTACTTCCAATTTTATATTAAATTAATTAGAAGACTATAGTTCTTTCTGTAAACTTCTACTTCTAGTCTACACAATCTTCTGTAAAGTGTATCAAAATTGATGCCAAGTTATTTTCTTAAGTCAGTTGCATGTTGTTTCGATACTCGCTATTTAATATTATTGATGATATAATTTTAACGTTAATTTCTCGGATTTAATACTAAATAATTAAAGTAGTTTTATATTTTATCTTTACCAATTTTATCTATTCTGTGTCTTTTGTATTTTTATTGTATTACAAGCAAGACAAGTCGGAGCTAAAGTATTTCAAGAAGGTATCAGTCTTATTTTATAAATATTTTGTTTAGATATTCTTTACATTAGACATAACATTAGCAGCCTGTAAATTTCCCACTGCTGGGCTAAGGCCTCCTCTACCTTTGAGGAGAAGATTTGGAACTCCACGCTGCTCCAATGCGGATTGGTGGAATAAACATTTGGCCAAATTTCATTGAAATTAGACACATGCAGGTTTCCTCACGATGTCTTCCTTCACCGCCGAGCACGAGACGAATTATAAACACAAATTAAGCACATGAAAATTCAGTGGTGCCTGCCTGGGTTTGAACCCGAAATCTTCGGTTAAGATGCACGCGTTCTAGATATTCTTATCCTTATATATTTAAATCGGAACATATCAAGCTTCTCTCTAAATCGTAGAATGTTTCGTTTGTAACTTATGTAGTTTTATATATGCTTTTATCTAGTATAAAATTATTATTTACATATTTTAAGTAACATCCTTATTATGATTGTATTGACTTGTATTGTTTATTTCGATTCAGACTTTCAATTTCATTTTTCAAATATCGAATATGTGCTATATTTAAAAATATTTATTTCTGAATATTATCTTGGTTGTGTTTAAATGTTAATGTATTATACGAATTACATTTATCGTTAGGTGGTACTTCCTTTAATGGAGAAGTATTTCTCGACCCATCGCAATTACTTCATCGCAGTGGCGACCGCCACTAACAACGTGGGAGCGGCGAGCTTGAAAGAGAAAGAGATGGTCGCTGCTCTCTTCTGCAAGCTGGCTAGTTTGCTGAGATCCAGGTGATTTATTTCTCCTAATACATTATCTTTATCTATATATACTCTTTGGTAATAGTGTTGAAAATTTACAAGCAAATTTTTATATACAATAGAGCGAATTATTAAACTTCAAATAATATTTCTCTGACACATTATTAATTTATATATATATAGTACATAAGAGGAAGTTTGAAAGTGGCACCGGTAACCGAGAAGCTATCTGGAAACCGGCTGTCTTGGTATGGGCATGTTATGCGGAGGAATGAGGACCATGTTGTGAGAAAGGTTTTAAGTATGGATGTGGATGGATATAGAGGTAGGGGACGACCCAAGAAACGATGGATGGATTGTGTGAAAGACGATATGGTTAGAAAGAATGCTACTTGTGAGATGACGTCTGACAGAGAAGTATGGAAGAAGAAGACATGCTGAGCCGACCCCAAGTAAAATTGGGATAAGGGCAGGAGGATGGATGGGCTTTATTAATTTATATGAGCAGAATAATAATCGACTTGGCTTCCACTGACAAATAATCACACAAATTTTGCATTAATTTTAAATTTATTTTCAATATCTTTCAATATTGTAGGTGTTTAGTTTTATTTTTTCATGCTTAAAAAATATTAGGATTTGCTTTATATTTGGAAGTGTGTATAGACTAAATGGTTTGTTGCGCTAATCCGACGAAGTTTAATTTGACTATTTTAAAGCTGATTATTTTTTAAATATTCAGGATTATTGTGATCACCTAATGTATTATATGTTCATCTACAAACAGCCAAACCTTCAATTTATCCAACAGGTTAGCAGCCTTCGGTCCTGATGTACGAATAACAGTCCGCTGCCTCCAAGTACTGGTGAAGGGTATCGACGCCAAGTCCCTCGTGAAGAACTGTCCCGAATTTATCCGCACTTCCATGCTCACCTTCTTCAATAACGTAGCTGATGATCTTGGGCATACCATCATGAATTTACAGGATGTAAGAAATGAAATTTATATAGTTATTTTAGTATATTTTAATTTTAAACCTTATAGCTTATAGATTCATGTAGCATCATGTACCATTTCAGTTTTCAGCTGTATTTGCAGCTTTTCTTGAACTTTAATGTATTATAAAGTGAAAGCTTTGGTTTTACCATTAATGTAGTCGAATCTATAAAGCGATGTCAGGGCTGACATATGATGCTGTCCTTGTCATTACAAAGCTTGTCATGATAAGGTGAGTGAGACAGTGACATTTCATTGTCTCACACACCCTTTCAAACGGGAGCAGTCCAATTAAAATAACATACAGCAAAGTATAATACAAAAACATTTGATACCATAATACGTCTTACCATAATACGTATTCAAAGTTTCCACTGTTAAATTAAGACATGGAGAAAACTAATAGGATGATTTAATAATAATTAATAGTAATCAAAGTATATAAACTTAGGGTTTTTTTTTAAATGAATGTAAACTTTGACTGGTTGAAACCAATATCTCACAACGCGCCGCGGCGCGTGCGCAGGGCAAGTACGCGCACCTGCGCGGCACGCACCTGAAGACGTCGACGTCGCTCGGCTACATCAACGGCGTGCTGCTGCCCGTGCTCACCGCCATGTTCGACCACCTCGCCAACTGCGAGTACGGCGCCGACTTGTTGTGTGAGTCATCACATTTGCACCATTATTAATTTTATATATGCCAATTTTACATAGCCTGGCCCGCTATAATTGCATGTACGTTTTCTTATGCAGACATAAAGTTTTCAAGAATTGGTGAAGTTGTTTTGGTATGACTCCTATTGTAGACACTATTGGAACTATTGCTGCGTTCTGTGACTGTCCTTATAATTTCATCTTTGAGATAGTTATATTTGGCGAGTGTATACTATTATCACCTGCATTGCCTTACTTGACAATCTCTATATACCCTAATACTATTTGTGATATATCGATTCAAGTGATGACACCATTTTTTTTAGCTATCTCATCATAAAAAATGTTTCTTTCCGCCGTTAGTACGCTTAAGCCTTATAAACATATTTTAATGCGGTTTTCATTACAACAAGTTGAAAGTTTATTTTCTACCCGGAAAAAATATATAGATCTTTTTATTTTTCTTCTTAAATATTAAAGTTGTATAGATTTTTATTGAGCCCTATCGTAGCTGCTTAAAAAATAAAGGATAATACTTACATTAATATTCATTGATTTGCACAAACAACGATAAAGAAATACTCGTACGGATCTACTTAAATATATTTTTTATTTGAAGTATTCGTATGATCAAATTTGATGACAAAATCTAATTCATTTTCATTTTATTTACATTTTAATTGGAACTTCCGCTGTCGCTTGAACTAGATATCTCGTGAACTCGGTATGCACTACTACATACCTTCTTACACGTGTTTTTAAACGCACTTTCCCTTCGTCTACTACACTCGTGAATGCCACAAACTATAGTGCTGGTATCGACACATGCCAGAGTACATTTGTCTCGAGACAACTTCATGCATTCTCGCTCGGAACGACTACGAAGTATTTGTTCGACTAAATTTTCTAATGCATTGTTGCGTAGACTTCTAGTATTATTTTTCTGAAAATTATTGACATAACATTATGATTAGTTATTACTCGCGGCTTCGCTTGTGTTTTAGGCGTTGACCGACCTATCTAGTATCAGTAGCCTATGTCCTTTCTTGGTGTTAAATCTTGTTTCATAGCAAACATCATCAATTTCGATTCTGTAGTGTGGCCGTTAAGAGAAACAGACAGACATACAGACTTACTTTCGCATTTATAATATTAGTATTGATGAAGACGATTATTTCATCCTTAACAATTTAGAACAAGGAGACATTACAGTGCTCAATTATGTGCGTACACAGATGCACTATAGGCTTTTCTGAGTCTCTGAGTCTGAGAAAATTGTCATTAGAAATTCTTGACCGATAACTCAATATTATTTTATTGTATAAACGGGCCCTTAAACTCAGTACCTTGAATTTTGCACTTGTGCAACTTTATAAGTTTAACTACCGAGATTAACAGGTAGTATAAATATATATTTTATTAATTGTCAACTGTCTTTAACCCCATCGATTCTCTTTTCGTCAAAATAAAGTTCAATCCATTAACTGCTGAGTTTCTTTCGCCGGTTCTTCTCAGGTCAGGGTATTTTCTTTTTCGAACCGTTTGTAGTTTTTAAATTGTCTATCAATAAGTAAGTGTAATGCTTCTATATTGAATAAAGGAGTTTGAGTTACTTTGACTTACCATACTTTGAGGTATCATATGAGGTAAGCAAGTATCTAAATATTTTCCTCTGGTCACATCAGCTAATGTATTTTCATCTGCAACTAATATTGTTTCAGTCAATAATTAAAATTAAATTACTTTTTTACGGGTTCGATTCCCGGCCGAGTCGATGTAGAAAAGTTTCATCAGTTCTCTATGTTGTCTTGGGTCTGGGTGTTTGTGGTGCCGTCGTTACTTCTGATTTTCCATAACACAAGTGGTTTAGCTACTTACATTGGGATCAGAGTAATGTATGCGATAGTAATATGTATTAATAAAGCAAATTACTAAATTAAAACAACTAATTAAATTTACCTTTTTCGTCCGTATAGTCCTGATTATTATTTTTGATTTGGCTGTAGTCAAATTCACGGAGGCATTTAGTCTTAGCTTCGTTTTTAAAATCGAATTTCAAAGTTGAATTGCATCGTGAATATGACTTGCAGACTTTTTTACTAACTTGCATAAGAGCCTGTAAGTTATATGAACATTAATAAATATTTCGCCATTGACGGTTTTTATACATTATAGTGCCGTGCCGCTTACTTTGAAACACTTCCTTATAGCGACTTTAACACAGGCATCGCGATATTTGCCTCGGAGTATATTATCTCCTTGATCTTTGTTCCGTTCTACTCCAGCTATTTTAAAAATAAGGAATACGTTTTTTGTTTCACATTTTATCTGAAATTATAAAACTCATTTTTAAATATACAAAATATCAATTTAAATATTCGTTTCATAAATTTTAAAGTTATCATTTTACCAGACAAAAAAGAAATATTAAAAGG
Organism: Vanessa atalanta; assembly: GCF_905147765.1. Taxonomy (NCBI): domain Eukaryota; kingdom Metazoa; phylum Arthropoda; class Insecta; order Lepidoptera; family Nymphalidae; genus Vanessa; species Vanessa atalanta. Next base: position 5,190,979 of record NC_061896.1, read on the forward strand.
AAACAATGAAAAAAATTGCTCAATTTCATTTAATTTAGCGTCCGGGTACAATAAAACAAGATTGATTACACGATTGGTTGCATTTCATTTAATACGTTAATTTTATTTTATGAATTAAAACAAATTATTATTTATTTATGTATTTTAAGTTTGCTACTGGATTATACTTTATTATAAGACACTTAACGCTCAAAATTGATTCTCAGCTTTTATAATTACATTTAGAGACTTTGTAATTCACATGTATTGTGTTTTTATTTATGATATCTGTTGCTATAGTAAAATTACTATTAATAAATGTTTTATAATGAGCTCGATTTAAGTCCTAGTCACTATCAGATTCGCTACTTTCGCTACTATCGCTAGAATCTTTCTCTGAATCTTTGCCTTTATTGACAATGAACAGATTCTTACATTCTTCTTTACATGATTCTTTAAAGGCTTTCTTTTTATTTTTCTCGCAAGGAATCTCAGCACATGTTTCCTTTGCTGCGTCAAAACATGCTTCTATACATCTCATTCTGGAAAGTTTTTGGCATTCTGTTTCATATTTATCGCGTAGATATAATTTTTTAGGCGATGAAACAGATACAAGAGTTTTATTTTCTGTATGAATAATGAAATCCTGCAACCATACAAAATCATTTAAGTCAACGTCACCGATGTTACTTGTATATATTTTATAATTTGTATGTTTTGTACTTGCATAATGCTTTTCAGGTAAAATATCTTTTGCGGCACCAATAGAACTGTCTACAAGAAATATAACAATTATATATTATCAATGTTAAATAAAACATATCCCATAGTAGATAAACTTATCGTACCGTTGTAGTTGTGTTTTCGTAAATGTAACGGATAAAGTTTTTGTCCACTTAGTTTTTTTTTGCTCTCCCTACTACTCCTTACTATTTCAAATTGTTTATTGCATGCATTTTTACCGTTTTTCATAAATTTGGACTTGAAATCAGACTTACATTTAAATCGTACCTTGCAAACTTTCTTATTTACTGCTTTAAAGGCCTAAAAATGCAAAATAACGATATACTAAAATATGATCTTGAGTAATTAGTTGTATGCGAGTAAGGAACTTACTTTAATGCATTTTTTAATGGGAACCTGTAAACACGTATCCCCATATGTGCTTCGCAATACAATTTTTTCGTGATTTCGAAATTGATATTCATTTGAGGGTTCCATTTTGTCATCTCTAGCTAGCTTAACCGATTCTTCGAAGGTATTATTATCATCCTAAAATAAGGCATTACAGAAATAAAGAGATATTACTTCGTGGCAGGGCTTTGTGCATGCCTGTCTGGGCAGGTACCACCCACTCATCTGATATTCTACCGCCAAACAACTATACTTAGCATTGTTGTGTTTCGATTTAAAGGGTGAGTGAGCCAGTGTTACATAACAACAAGGGACCTAACAACTTAGCTCCCAAGGTTGGTGGCGCATTGGTGTATTATAAGGAATGGTTATTATTTCTTATAGCTTCAATGTCTATGGGCGGTGGCGACCACTTACCATCAGGTGGCCCATTCGCCCGTCCGCCAACGTATTGCATAAAAAATAAAATAAGAGAATTATATTAAACTTCCTAATAGTTAGTTCTAGTTACCATTTCTTGTTTCGTCAAAATGACGATTGTTATTTTATCAGTTTTTTCTCTTTTAGGATTTTGTGTTTTGAAAAATGCATCTTCGTCATTAGTCAACTTTATAGGTCTACTTATAATTTCTTGCCAAATGTTATTCGGCGAAAATGTTTCTGAATATACTATCCTCTTGATTCTCCTACTGTTATCTCTTGCAGTAACTGGCGCTCTAAACTGTAATTGTGGATGGCTATAATTTTTACGTTGACGGGAACTAAGACGTTGTACGCTGAACCTAGTTTTTTTGCCTAAGATATTTTGAAACACTTTAGGTATTTTACTTGTCCTGGTTTTCTTGTTATTTTTTGTAGTTATTTGGTTCTTATTCGATTTAGTTTTTTGAGGCATGTCAATAGATATTACTTGTATATCTTCCGAATCGTTATCTTCAGATGATTCATTGTCAGTTTCGCCTTGAGCAGATTCTAATGAAATGTTTCCAATGTTTGAATTATACACTGGTTGTTTTCCCTTATTTAAAACTTTATTGGTTATTTTTTTAGAGTTAGATATATCGTCATCAAGCGATTCACTTTCATAAATAACCGCTGTTACTGGTCTAAATGTACTTGCTCTGATATAATCAACTTTTTGATGTAACCAGTTCTTCTGTGTTTCATTCTGTTTTTCATAAGATGAAACATTAGAGTCGTCATTATTGTCTATAGATACTGAATCGTTACTTTTATCCTCTTTAGACTTCAAAACTTTTAATATTTGATCATATTTGTTGATAAAATCGTACAATGCTTTATTAACCGACGAAATGTTACTAGCTTGGGATTGAAGTATTATTCTTACATCTTTAGTTTTTATTACACTATTACATATTACCTGTAAAATACTTGATTTTAGAGTTTAAATATGTATTATTATAATTTAAAAGAAAAATAGTACTAACAGCAAATATTAAAAATATTTCAGGCAAATACTTGCGCAACATCTAAACTTTATTTCCGAACAACGATAAAGTAAATTGTTTGTTATACGACCTAGCGTGTTTTATTTCATTGAAAATGTGTAAACCCAATAGAAGATTTTCGTGTTACAAACTATAATTATTTTGTAAATATTTAGTATCCAAATAACAAAATATATTGATAAAATTCCAATATGTATAAAATTGTTTTTTATTTTAACTGATATTATTGGGCTTAGTGTTTAATTTTACTTTTTTAGGCACGATATTTTTTTTTAAATATCTCGATTATAATATCAAAAATAAACTAAACTTAAAATACATTAACGCTATCGTCCCGACTTCACATAAATTTTTCTTAGATTATACTTTACTAAACATCCTTTAACAATCAAACATAAATCTACCATCCAATAAGAGTAAAGTTTATACCTGAAGAATTTACTTGCATCCCGAATTTCATCCTCTTAGGTGATGAATTTGCATAAGGTTTAACAACTCTATCTAGCTCATTAATATATACCTAAATAATATCATCATCATTTCTAATATCAAATATGACCTGGAACGTGGTTTGATCCCAGGATTTCAGAATCTCTTTCTTGTGTCTGTCTTGTGAGCTAGCTAGACCAACGATCTAGATATATTTATAAATAATAAACATTGTTGTTCTAGTGGACGAAATTCAAGTGGCATCGTACAAGATGCTCGGCTCCCTGTACACGCTGGGAACTGACGTGGGACTCACACATGACAGGAAATACCTTAAAACTGAAATAGAGCGGCACAAACCAGCTCTGGTAAGTATGACATAATGTGTATTGGCTTGCTATTTGGTAATCCAACTTTTGTATTTTTATATTTATAGCCTATTCCAATGGAAGTAGGAAAAAAGATAAATAAACCTTAGTAAAAAGATCCTCCGATAAAAGTTTAATCGATTCCCAATACGCCATTTTTTCGCAAAACCACAGTGAATATTATTCAAGCCCGACAAATGTTGTTTATATGGCTTTTTTACTGTTGTGGTTGGAATAGAGTGTACTATTGACTAGCTAAGCTCCCCGTGCTTGAGGCATACTACTTGTCAAGTACCTACCTAATTTACTTTATATATTACTACTATACTAGTACAATATTAGTACTATACTTTATTGGTTTTCACTCCAGTAAAACAACTGTACAAACATAGATTTCGAAAAATATAATAATCGTTTTTATGTAAAAGATTAAAAGATAAAAAACGTCCTGCGCAGAAGAAATAATCCACTTTTCACGGTTATTATATTGTTGTTTTTTTTTAATAATTTTCAACAGGGCTCATGCTTAGGAGCATTCAGTTCAACATTCCCTGTAGCTTACCTCGAGCCTCATCTCAATAAACACAATCAATTCTCTTTGCTGAACCGCATCGCTGACCACTCGCTTGAAGCACAAGGTAAGAACATGAGGATGTACCAACGATTTTGAACCACTCAGATTATTAGTTATCGTATATACCAAGATAGAAGAGATAGACATTGTGACAAAATTATAAACGGATACATTTATTTCGAATAATTCATGTAATTTTGTAAGATTCCATATTGAGATTCTTATTTGAAGTTAAATTATTTTTGAAACAAATCTTAATTCATCCATAATTTTTGCATTTTATTTATTTAAAGATACATTTATCGACAGATATAATGGCGAAAATGGAGCAATCAATGCCGACTTTAGAGTCGATCCTCAATGAAGTTGATCATTTTGTTGAATCTGACAAAACTTACAGCGAAGCTCCGCACATTATTGATGTGGTTATGCCTTTACTGTGTTCATACTTGCCATTCTGGTGGGCGCAAGGACCTGACAACGTTACACCAACCGCTGGGTGAGTTTGCTCTCATGCAAATGTTATTAACGTCATAAATCTATGGGTAGTTATAGAGCTTTAGATCCTGAGGTCATTTCAATCTTAGGACAGACCAGAAGACAACAGAATAAAGAGTTATTCGGTTTTTATGTCAAGATAATCTCATTAGCATCTTGGAATTACAAAGTTGAGTCGGTCTCGCAAAGTACGTCCAATCAACGGTCTTCTGAGGAACAGGCTCTGGAACATATACCACCTAGCTAACCACTTCGGTATACACTCAATAATCGAAAATATAAGTTTTCTCACGACGCTTTCCATCATCTAACAGATAATTTGGTGTTGACGAATTTGAGTCCATAATCTTTTTCGTTTCAAAATAATAATAATAATTACATTGTTCGGCGGACCGGCAAATGGGCCACCTGATATCACCTATGTGATCACCACTACCTATATACATTAGCGCTGTAAGAAATAATAACCATTCCTTACATTACCAACTTTAGGAGCTAAGATGTTATGTACCTTATGCCTGCATTAAAACAGATTCACTCGCCCTCTAAACCAGAACACAAAAAAAACTAAATATTGCTGCCTGGCGGTAGAATATACGGGTTTACCCACAGCCCTACCGATCCCAGATTATGATTGACAAATTCTATTCATTGGGCCATCATAGCCCTCAGTGTAATACAAATTTAAGATTACTCTATTGAACTCTTAAAATTTCATATTTTTTTTTAGTAATCACGTCACAATGGTGACCGCAGAACACATGAATCAACTACTGAAGAATGTTCTCAAACTTATCAAGAAGAACATCGGTAATGAGAACGCCCCTTGGATGACTCGTATCGCGACATACACGCAACAGATAATCATCAACAGCTCAGAGGAGCTATTGCGGGAGTCATTCTTACCACTAGCTGAGAGGGTCAGGAAGAGGACCGATAATATGTTCCACAAGGAGGAAAGCTTGAGAGGTTTTATAAAGGTTTGTTTTTAACTTTATGAGTAATGTACTTTTTTCTCGTATTTAATCGGTTAGAAAATAAATGGTAACATGTTAAATAATATTCAATATCTTTGTATATACACATCCAAGGAACTTAACTAAGCTATTTTGTTAAACATTTCTAGTACTAGCTTGAAAAACGGAAAATACCTGATTTTTATTTTAGCAAATTTGTTTAGACTGATTGCGGCGAATTCTTTATAAAAATATATTTTCTTCCACTTTCAGTCATCAACCGACGACACGTCTCAAGTCGAATCACAAATACAAGAAGACTGGCAGCTCCTCGTGCGAGACATCTACTCTTTCTATCCTTTGCTTATTAAGTATGTTGACCTGCAGAGAAACCACTGGTTGAGGAATAATGTGCCAGGTGAGATTATTTTACAACTTTCAAGGTCACGGTGGAAAGAGGTGATAAAAAAACTTTTAAGATATTGTAAGTGCAAATTCAAAAAGCGTATTAGCACAAGTTTGTTTTATTTTGGTGTGTATTGTTTTGGCGCAACTCCTCGTAGAACCTATTAAATAAAATAAAATGATTCAAATTATTTTCAAATGGTACATTATGATTATAACAGAGGCGGAGGAACTTTACAATCACGTGGCTGAAATATTCAACATTTGGTCCAAGAGTCAGTACTTCCTGAAAGAAGAGCAAAACTTCATATCGGCCAACGAAATCGACAACATGGTAAGGCAAATGAAAATAACCTCTACTCTGATCACATTACGGACTATTTCTGAACGATGTGTCCGCGATGTTAGTTGCCGATGTGACGTCTCATCTCGATGTGTACCATTTTGTTAGTGAATAGTTTGATGTTGGTTTATTTTTTGTTAATTAAGTCGCTAGTATCATACCGATATGTTTGTGTCTTTTTCTTTTCTTTTTCCATTATAATAAGGTTCACTTTCGTTTGTCATGAATAGGTGTTGATAATGCCTACTGCAACTCGGAGAGTTACAACCGTTGTTGATGGGGCACCTCAAGGGGGCGGGAAGGTAAATGTGAATCTATTCTGTTTCTAACAATATTCTTCTTACTAACAATTATGTATTTTATTATTTCTTCTGTCTTCGAATTAATCAATTAATATTTTATAATTACACTATAAGCAAACTCTCAGTATATTAACTTAATTAATTGAATATAATACTAAATCGAAATTTACCAATTAATTTAATCAAATAAATTAATATTTATTTAAAAAATAAAACTATTTTAACACCTTACTTACACTTTTGCCCCTTGGTGCAAAGAACATCTCACGCTTTTTTATCTTGCATAAAACCACTGTAGTTACGGCATAATTATTCGTAGTTTCGTCTAAATCACATATGACTAATCCTGCACTTTTAACTTAAATTATTTGGTAAGTCAGTAGATTTAACCATTAATTAAGAACATGATTTTTGCATGTTATTGTCTTTAATACGCTTTGTTACATATATATGAATAAAATTCTAGCTTATAAATTTTATTTTTTATTTGTAATTTGAATAAAAAAATGACTAAATTACCTACAACAATTTACAATTGGACAAATGTTCCACTACTCCACTAAGGTAAGATTAGGAGCGTAATTTGGGTAGGTACAATAAATATTCTACAGTCAAATAGCGAAATTTGGTGAGTGAGCCAGTTACTAAAGGCCAATGGTACATAAAATTTCATTTCCCAAGATTGATTGCGCATTCTTGAAGTTGGGAATGGTTAGTATTTCTGACAACACCAATATATGTGGGGTGAAGATTAGGTGAAACATTTGCCCGTCCGTGGAAAATCTGAAGACCTTTGGAATGGCCACCATGAGATCCTGACTTCACGTTGGCCATCCCCAAGGAAAGTTAGTTAAAAGTGCCATACATATTTATCACCACTCTCTATTTCTTTACTTGATAATCCAATGGGATGACAAATCGGACGCAACTATGAAAATTCAGGTGCAGGACCAACGGCATTACGAGATTTTCAAAGCAAGAGAGTGTAAGCGCTACAAAGCTCCGCGCTGGTTTTGAAAAAGTCATAACAAAAAAAACTCACTTCTTGTTGGTTCATTTATGAAAAGTGAACCCAGAACACCGAGATCGGAAAAACGTGGACCAGAATGCAATAGCTACACCACTAAAGGAACACGTACACGTACACGAAGAAAACCTTAATAGATTTTTTTTTTTAAATGTATTCCATACCTAAATATTGTATATCAGATTATTGTGACTATTACTAAACAAGTAATATAATAACAAATTAAAATAATTTAATAACTCAATCGCAAAATAAAAACTAATTTTCACATTGAAATATTGTATGAACGTATTAATACAAATCTTGCAGAAAAAGAAAAAGCACCGTGACAAGAAGCGTGACAAAGATAAGGAGGTCCAAGCGTCGCTCATGGTTGCTTGTTTGAAGAGGTTGCTACCAGTTGGTCTCAATCTCTTTGCTGGTAGAGAACAGGAGCTTGTTCAACATTGTAAAGATCGTTTCTTGAAGGTAAGTAAAATATATTCCCAATATATATCTTCTCATGTCTCCTTCTTCTCTCTAATATTCTCTAATATAATTGTATATAAAGCCATCATTGTATGATATATAGATTCTACCTAGTTTTTATCTGATTCGTGTATATGACACCAACACACAAAAACTAATATAAAAAATATCTAGAAAATGTCAGAACAAGACGTCGCGGAGTTTGCGAAAACGCAGCTAACGTTGCCTGATAAGATCGACCCAGCGGACGAGATGTCCTGGCAACATTACCTCTACAGCAAACTTGGGTCGAAGAGCAAAACTACTGTCACCGTGGAGACATCCGAGAACAAAGCCAAGATCATAGACGACACGGTGGAACGAATCGTCGCTATGAGCAAAGTACTCTTCGGTTTGCATATGGTGAGTTATTCTATATTTATAAACTCTTGGTAGTTTTTTTCTGCGAAATGGGGAAAAATTTCGATTAAAAATGACATAAAATTGGTTCAATAATTATTTCTGGTTATTGAGATGGTACTCAATTACGCTTAAAGCGATTTTTTAGATTTGCAGCAAGTATATTTAAATTGACACTGAAACTTTTTTGACCACTGCAACACAGTTTGGTTTAGGTCTTAAGAAAGACCTATCATTATTCCTATAGTTACATTAGCTAAATCATGGGTACCGTTACATTTTACACCAAATAGAGCTTTCTGCAAGCCCGCCTGGGTAGTTAATACCCTCTCATGTCATACTTAGTATCGTTATGTTCCGGTTTGAAGGGTGAATGAACCAGTGTAACTACAGGCGCAAGGGACATAACATCTTAGATCCCAAGGTTGGTGGCGCATTGGCGATGTAAAGAATGATTAATATTTCTTACAGCACCAATGTCTATGGAGTGTGGTCACCATTTACCAACAGTGGGCCATTTGTCTGCCCACCTGTACTATAAAATAAAACCGTGTTAAGTTAAAGAATAGGTGACTGGGTATCTGACGGATAAGTAGTTAGAATAAGGACTGGATATATTTATTTATATATATATATTTTGTATTTTATCCAAAATTCACGTTTAGATTGATCATCCACAACAAATGAGTAAAAACGTATATCGTTCCGTGGTCTCGATACAACGTAAGCGCGCCGTCATCGCCTGCTTCAGGCAGACCTCTCTACATTCTTTGCCAAGGTTTATAAGAAATATCGTGTGTGTTTGGTGTTTACATAACAAAACATTTAGTTTTATGTTAATATTTTTTACAGTTTGATGTTTACTACTAAATTCTTAGGTCGTCTATAATTTAGACGATTATTATAATATTGTCTGCAAACATTTTTGCATGTTTTTCTTTGGAACTTTTGGTCTTCGCCTGCATTGACCAATATTTGTGAAAACTACACACACACATAGGTACACTTTTGTTTTAAGACATAAAACTGGACATACTTGTGTTTGACAATAATAAAAAGGGTAACAGTAAATTTAAGCCTAGTTTGCTAATAATAAGTAAAATGCATGCTGCTTTGGACTAACAAGGCCACAAAGCCGAAACAACGTTCGAATAACTGGAAAAGAATTCTTTGCGCTGCGAGGAAAAGAGCGGCGATCGCATGTTTAAGATCTAGACACCTTTATAAAATCAGTCGGTAAGGAAATGCAAATAAATGATTGGATTGGTTGCGAACAATCAGCACTTTAGTCTAGAACATTCTAAGAAATATTAGTAAGACAACCGTATTAGAATATACGTCATGTTTTCTTAACGCCAAACTAAATGCTGTTAAATTTTGTTGAGAATAAATAGTACGGTTTATAATATTACAAAATTGGGGCCCCTCTGTTGATATAAAGAAAACCCCGTTCCAGAAGGTTTAACTCTTTAGATAGCAACACTTCCATAGCGTTGTAATTTATATATATGATAAATGATATTATAATTCAAGAGCCATATCAATTAGATTCAGGTATATAGAGCTGCCTTATTTATCTGTATTTAAAAGGTGACGGTTAGTCAAACGCTATTTGTGCAAAATATTAAAAGATACCATGGTATTTCTTTGCAATTCTTCGTACCTTTAATTTAAAAAAAAATCTTTTAATTATGTTTTTTTTTATAATACTATTTCCCAGACATCGAGCATGTAACATTTTCGCCCGAACGTATTACGAATTGTGGCTGGAAGAGGAGAACATAGGGCAAGAAGTTATGATAGAAGATTTAACTGTAAGTTCTGCTTAAAATATTCTGTATATCCACATTTCAAATTCTACTTAAACCACACTGTTAAGAGTTTTTTGGTAAATGTTCTAGTTTTCTAGTGTCCAAATATTACAAGTAATATGTAAATTATAATTAACATTTACAGCAATCATTCGAAGACGCGGAATTGAAGAAGACTGATGTGGTAGAAGAAGAAGGCAAGCCGGACCCTCTCACTCAGCTGGTTACGACATTCTGCCGCGGTGCTATGACTGAACGATCGGGCGCCCTTCAGGTAACCGAAATTAAAATGTAACGTCAATGTCATTTTATTTTTCAAATCAACACAGTTTCCATTTTGACTTATATCATCACCTCAGTAACAGACTTTTAGAAAGTTTCCATATTTTTTGTTAGAATCATAATACAGTAAAGTTTTTCTAAGTTAGTCTTATATTTGACTTAGATTCGAATTAAATTAATCCCATAAGCGTTGTAATTGAGGAAAAGACTTCAAATAATTATATCAAATTAAATCAAATCAAGTTTATTCAAGTAAACTTCACAACGAAGCGTTTTTGAATCGTCAATATTAAAATACTACCACCGTTTCGTTTTTCTCGTTTTTATTCTCAAAGAATAAAATCATCTTGTGTATAATTTACAGGAAGATCCTCTCTATATGTCATACGCTCACATAATTGCAAAATCTTGCGGTGAGGAAGAGGAAGAAGGCGGTGAGGAAGAAGAGAGTGGTGGGGGTGAAGCAGAGGCGGGTGAAGATGAAGGTGGTGCCAGTATCCATGTGAGATTCGTGTTCCTAATTTTTAATTAATTTTCAATATATTTTTAATTCGTTACAATTAATTCAACAATACTAATTGATCACCCAGTACGCTTAGACAATGAACACCACTGAGTTTTTGTATGCTTAATTATTTATATAATTTATTACATGCAGAAAACTATGGATACATATATGGTATGTAAGAAAAAGATATATATAATATAGAATAGGTTCTCTTATACTCTTAAATGACAAATATATAAAAAAAAAAAACATAAGCACTTTGTTCTAAATTGACCAGTTATATAAACCTATACTCAGTTATTGATAGTCAACGTAAAACTTACTACCGATGTGGAAGAATACTACCACGAACTGAGAAGTGACATCTTTTTAAAACTTGCAAACGAAAATGTCAATACCCCCAGGAACAAGAGATGGAGAAGCAAAAGCTGCTGTTCCACCAGGCGCGACTCGCCAACCGCGGCGTGGCGGAGATGGTACTGCTGCACATCTCGGCCTCCAAGGGCGTGCCCAGCGAAATGGTCATGAAGACGCTGCAGCTCGGCATCTCCATCCTGCGTGGCGGAAACATCGACATACAGATGGTGAGGTCCCGGCCTTGACACTTACTGGAAAGTCAGGACTTGACTCTAAATCCCGGTAGTCATAAACCTAGCTTGACAAGATTTCAAACTAAAAACAAATGTTAAATCTTATTGTCTTGCAATTCCAAAAAAAAAGTATTCATTCATCGAAAAAAAACAATTACTTTGGTTTGGTACTAGCCTGTCTGGGTCAGATTCTACTACCAAAAACCAATACTCGCTTTTTTCGTTCAAAAACTACCCGTATACAAAAAAAAATTATTAGGACGTTATTTTACCGATGCACAATTAAATTTTTCGAACTGTCTTCTGTCTTCATATTTCGTCATTATTTTTTGAAATCGAAGAAAGCATGATGTACCTGACCACAATAATAATTTTGTTTAATCATTCCTCAGTGTTTATTATTTACAAACAGGTTTATCCTTTTGATTCGCCTGGTAAACGATTCTTGTAGAGATTTTCTTTCAAAATCTGAAATGTAGTGTACGATCTTACTTAAAAATTTCCAGGGTATGCTTAACCATCTGAAAGACAAGAAAGACGTGGGCTTCTTTACGTCCATCGCTGGTCTTATGAACTCCTGTTCAGTTTTGGACTTGGATGCCTTCGAAAGGAATACTAAAGCTGAAGGTTAGTTCACTAATATTTTGTGTCTTAATAAAAAAGTTCTTCATAAAGACATAAATACCAAGATTCCTAAATTAGTTTATTATTCAAGCAGACGAATTTATATATATATTTTTTTTTAATTATTCTTAATATTAATCGCGCAGCTTACACATTGTAATCACAAATAAATGGAATAAGGACACAACCCAATGACAAATGACTGTTGATATATACTCTAATAAGTTTACATGTGATCCTATGCGTTTTTAAATTATACTATATTATACGCGCGACAACTGGTACAATGTTAATTTTACTATGACAAAAACTTTCAACTGGCGGCAACTACAAAAAGTCAATCGGATACTCAAACTAAATATAGACAAACATAAATCAATGTAATATATACTTATGTCAAAATTTCTGTATAGGGTTGGGAGTTGGTCTCGAAGGCGCGGCGGGAGAAAAGAATATGCACGATGCGGAGTTCACTTGTGCATTATTCCGATTTATACAACTTACTTGTGAAGGTCACAATTTGGGTGAGTATTGAACCTCTGTAGGTGGATTATACGCATTGTTCATAGATTCGTCGAATATAAGATAAGATCTTTATTTACTTAATTCGTGTTATCATGTTTCTTGGTATGCCATAAAAGTTACATAGAATTTTACTCGTTGGTAAAATTTTTTGAAGAGTGAAGGATCTAGTGTAACTACGGCACAAGGAGACGTAGGGAACGGTTCATATTTACTCAGGGCGCCTATGTTTATGGGCATTGATGGCACTCACCATCAGGCCCATCTAATAAATATATACGTTAATTTCGATCAGAAATATTAAATGACTTTGATGCTTTGATCTGCTTTTCTTTCTTTTTTTTTACTGAATATTTTTATTTCATATCCATTACAGAATGGCAGAACTATCTCCGAACCCAAGCTGGTAACACGACTACCGTGAACGTTGTCATTTGTACTGTCGACTACCTGCTACGTCTACAGGAGTCTATCATGGACTTCTACTGGCACTATTCAAGCAAGGTATTATATTATATATTTCTTATCAATTTTGGCTGAGCGACACCAGAGATATTCCCTCACCATTATATGCTGATGAAACCGCTATCCGACATGACAGCAGCGAGATCAGGGAAGATCAACGATTTGACACATTTTCCGAGGTTCAGGAGTGTGAGACTGGATATTTTTTAATTCCGAATAGAGTCATCACAATGCGTCATATCTTCTAAATTTTTCGAAAATTTATCGAACCAGTCATAAGTACGACAGCAGATTCACAAGTTTGAACAAATTATTTCGTTTTTGTTATTGGAGTTTGGTTTTGTAAATCAATTAATATATATCGTCATTTCAAATATTCTGATAAACATGTTTGTATTATTTAATAGGAATTAATAGATCCAGCCGGTAAAGCGAACTTCTTCAAAGCGATAGGCGTAGCGTCGCAAGTGTTCAACACACTCACTGAAGTCATCCAAGGTCCCTGTACGCAGAATCAACAGGCTCTCGCACATTCGAGGTATAAATAATAATCAATTAAAAGATCATCATTACCAAAATAGTCTCTTTTGGTCAGGTCAACTCAAATTATCAGTCTAGTAACTGACACACACACACACACATACACACACACACACACACACACGCACACGCACACATATATTATCAAGTTTTCTTTGCAGATCTTTCAATTATTATCATTTTTCAATAAATATGATAATATAACCATTGCTTGTCATATTAAATACATAGTTATTCTCTAGGTTGTGGGACGCAGTTGGTGGTTTCCTGTTTCTCTTCTCACACATGCAAGACAAGCTTTCGAAGCATTCCTCACAAGTGGATCTTCTGAAGGAACTTCTCAACTTGCAAAAGGACATGATCACCATGATGCTGTCTATGCTTGAAGGAAATGTTGTGAATGGTAAGAATAATAACACAGTTTTCTATTTAGGGTGCACTTCTTCAGTCTATTATCTACGCAAATTCACTGTGGGTTTCAATGTACAGTTTTCAAAAACTTTTCCGCAGGTTTCGAGCAAGACAAACAGAATGACCCATATTGTTAAAAACAAAATACCCAAAAAATGCAGTGGTGCTTCTTCACCCTGCCCATTCAGCCGCAGTTATTTCATGAATTCTATGTTCAAAATAACTGAAGAGTATACAAGATTAGATGTTGCCAAACGCTCATTATACTCGTATTCACTGATATTTCTTTACTTCCAGGTACTATTGGTAAGCAAATGGTAGACACGCTGGTCGAATCCGCCTCAAATGTAGAATTAATCCTGAAGTACTTCGATATGTTCCTGAAACTGAAAGATCTGACGTCAAGTGCCAGTTTCAAGGAAATTGACACCAACAGCGACGGCTGGGTTCTGCCTAAGGACTTCAAAGAAAAAATGGAACAACAGAAGAGTTATACGCCGTAAGTTACAAAGCATTTTAAACAGTTTTATATAATTAATAATTAAACTGCATAAATACCAATTTTCTCTCATATACAAAAGTAGATTGGAGATATTAACGTCAAATATATATAATTGTTAAGTGGACGGACAAATTGCTCACCGCTGTCCTTAGACACTTGTACTGCAAGAAATATTTATCATTCTTTACACAACCCATGGGCCACCTAAGGAACTATTATTATTATTTTCCTTGTTTCTGTACTTATACTGGCTCACTCACCTTTCTAACCGAAACAAAACAATACTAAGTATTGCTGTTTGGCGGTAGAATTCTTGTCGCTGGAGGCTACTTTCCGAAACGGTGGTATTTTAATATCAACGATTCAAAAACGCTTTATTGTGAAGTTTACTTGAATAAAATTGATTTGATTTGTATATCTGATGATGGGTGGGTGGTACCTACCCAGACGGGATTGCAAAGCCGTACCGCTAAGTCGACTCTTATATTATTATCGTTACCTACCTCACCTTTTAATGTAGAAGTAAGTATTATGCCAATAATTATGAATTTCTCTTGCAGTGAAGAAATAGAATTCTTGTTAGCTTGCTGCGAAATCAACCACGACGGCAAACTTGACTACGTCGGGTTCTGTGATCGTTTCCACGAGCCGGCTAAAGAAATCGGCTTCAATCTTGCCGTCCTACTCACCAACTTATCGGAGCATATGCCCAATGAGCCAAGGTAAAACTTTAATGCCCATATTCTTATTCAAGGCTATTCATCCAATTTTCGACATAATGAAAAATGCGTTACACTTAAATCTCCCTGTATTCAGATTAGCTCGCTTCCTCGAGACGGCTGGTTCCGTCCTGAACTACTTCGAGCCATTCCTCGGTCGTATCGAAATCATGGGCGGATCCAAGCGCATCGAGCGTGTCTACTTTGAAATCAAGGAATCAAACATCGAACAGTGGGAGAAACCCCAAATCAAGGTACAAAAAATCTCTCAAAATACAGAGGGTATTTTCATCAACGTGTATATCCATTATAGTGCTGATTCATGTCATTGCTTGTCCAGCCATCCCAATAGAAACTACAGAAAGCTGTTATTGTGAAGTGTTTGATCGAGTCGACGTTTTCACATGGCGTATTTATACTCAGTTTCCAATGATGTTCATCTGCCCTCGTGTTTCAGGAGTCGAAGCGTGCGTTCTTCTACAGCATCGTGACGGAGGGCGGCGACAAGGAGAAGCTGGAGGCCTTCGTCAACTTCTGCGAGGACGCCATCTTCGAGATGACGCACGCGTCCGGCCTCATGGCGGCCGGGGAGGACGCCGTCGGGGGGCCCAAGCATCGGGAGGCCTACCACGTGTACATGGGGGACGACGAGGAGGAACGGTGAGATCGGGACTCCCCGAAGGCGGGAATTCTTCTATGAAGTCGTTTCAAAACTTGGTCACGAGAGTGCCAATAATTCAGTGCTGGTTCTAAATTACATCAAATCAATTTAAAATATATTATATTATATATTATGCCGCTCGTTGGTAAGAGTGAATTCAATAAGTGAAATATTTAATCCAACTTAGTATTTTCGAGCAGTTATAGAAAAAAGTAACTTCCTTACAGAGCTGGAAAAGATCCAATCCGTCGCGGCTACCAGTCCGTTAAGGATGGCATCTCAGCGGCATTTTCGTCATTATCACCATCGAACCTAAAGGCGAAAATGGCGGACCTTCAACAGATGCCTCCATCGGAACTCTTCATTGGCTTCTTCAAACTTTTCTTCTACTTCTTCTATTATATCGGATACGGTTTTGTAGTTGTCATCAGGTGAGTTTGGTTCTTAATTCTTTAAATATAAGGTTTAAAATTTATTCAAATAATAATAATGGTTGTCTCATTTCACGCAACTTTCTCGGTGCACAGTCATTGGTAAAAATTCATATTTCATTTGATGATTTTGTAAAATTTTTGCACCTTATTTAATCAATTATATTTTTGGCACTTTTCTTTGATTTTATCACATACAACTTATATAAGTTGATATATTAGCTGCATAGCGATGTGGACGTTGTCAAATCCATCTTGACCCGTTGTACGATTGTTGCCGAATTTTAGAAAAGAAAATAAATGTTTACTTCTTAGATTTTTAAAGCTTTCTCGTTCTTCAGTGAAGGAAGAGTTTTTATTATATTTTATCATTTGTTATTGATGCTTAGCTTATTTATTTAATAACGTAATCTTGTTTTTTTTCTTTTTGCTAGCATTATCTTTGTTTTAAGTGCATAGCTTTCATTTCTCAACGTTTTAAATTACATTATATCTAAAGACTCTTTTAAAGTGAAATTAATATCTAACATAAAATTCAACGTTCTATTAAGCTATTTTATCAATAAAATGATAAAGGTTTTCAAAGAAAGCAGACTCACAATTTCCCCGCCGTATGCCGTAACGTAACGTAACGTGCGTGACGTGCGCAGGTACGTGTTCGGCGTGCTGCTGGGCCTCATGCGCGGCCCGCAGAGCGACGACACGCTGCCCGAGCCCACGGAGGAGGAGAAAATCGGTCAGTTGAAGCTCTCCCTCGCACACGCACACTCGCACGCGCTGCGAGCCGCGCCCGCAAGTAAGACACGCACGCACACACGCGCACGCGCACGAGCTGCCGCGCCGGGGACGCACTAACCGCACCGCTGTACCGATACGATACCTAGTCATCGTGAATCCATCCAGCTCGCAGACCAGTGTGTCGTTATTCCAATCGATTGGAAACGATGCGGTGTGTTTTAATAAAACACTGTGAGGAAGAGGATTTTGCTAGCAATTATGACCGAAATGAATTACGGCCGTCTGCCGGAAACTAATCCTGGGAATAACGTTACAGTCGCAATATTTTCCCAGCAATCTTCGAGTTTTTGAAGCGACATTATTCCAAGTAGTCACAGATACATTTAATATAAAAAAGTATTGATGACATATATCAAATTTGTTCTCACAAACAATGAATTATAGAGATATCATAATAAATTGACTTAATCGATCATCGCGCTAAGCTGCTACGCAGGTTTTACGATTTCATTAACATATGTTTGAAATAACTTAACCGTTTAAAACTGAATTTGAATTTTAACATATTTTTTTTTATTTGAATAAATGCGCCTGTAACAACATTAATATGCACATCAATAATCAACAAGCTATATAAATGGGTCAAAAAAGAAAAAAAGAAAAACTTTGTCACCCATAATAACTAATGCCAAGGATAAGTAATGATTGCAATGTAAAAAAATTATTTCACACACATGCACACATAAATTCTCTCACACAAACAAAAACTCGCAGTACACACACAAGTACACTTTTATGACACCACAGGTTAGTTATTTTTTAAGTAATTATCTTCATAAATTCGTTTCAAATTGTGCTTAATATCAGAAATGCTTAAATAAAATTTCACGCACTAAAACGGATTGTAATTTTTTTATTGAGAGTATTGCATTGAGGTTTTGCATTAAAATTATTAACATTTATTCAAGTACAGTACTGAAAATCAATAATAATTTTAAGAAAGAAACGAAGTTATGTTATCTTATGTTTAAATATCAAAAACTTCGGTACGTTTTTTTTTTATAATATAGGCAGGTCACCTGGTGATAAGTGGTCACCATCACGCATAAACTGTAGTGTTGTAAGATATATTAATGACTCCTTACGAAGCCCATGCGTTACTGAATTTGGTAACTTTACTGGCTCATTCGCCCTTCAAACTGAAACACAGCAATACTTAGTATTAGTATTGGCGGTAGAATATCTTATGAGTGGGTGGTATCTACACAGACAGGATTTCAAAAAGCACTATCACGAAGTAAATGTTTCACCGAGTACCATGTGTATTGTAAATAATATTTTAAACGAAAATATTTTTATATATACCAATTTTTATAGCCATCAATACAACTGTGAACGGTATACAGGCGAGTTACAATAGTACGTACGAGAGTAGTACGAGTACATGTTACGAGATGCAACTTTCAAGGAGGTCTCAAACAGATATACCAAGATCTATTTTATATATAAGATAGATCTATTCTTTTCGCAATTAACTAAGGTATCGATATTGAAATTCTGATTGATGTAGGTCCTGTTCGGCATCTACCAGCTCTACCACCAGCGGACGATACTGGACAAATGCAAGTCTCTGCATTCGGTCTGGATATCACTAAAGAAGACAATGGCCAGTAAGTTTTTTTCTAAAAAACTCACCACCATTTTATTTTTGTCGAAATGAGTTTTGTAGCAGATGATTAGATAAGCAGACAAAAGTTTTGGCAGATTTTTCGATCCAATACGATGCTCCACACTGGCGCACTCGACGATGAAGTCGCACTACAGAAAAGAGTTCTTGACCTTATTAAATTCATCCAGCTCATTTCAACTGGGATCGGTGTTGTGTGTTATGTAATACTGCGAGGAAAAGTATTTGGCAGACTTTTATGTCCTACATACTGCCCTTTTAGGAAATGCCTTTTCTGTGGGCGGTAGGCTAGTCTATCGCCACTATACAGTTGTTGAGGTGTTACTAATTATGATATTGGTGTATTCACACAATATATCTGCTCAGTTAAATTTTATTACATCCATGAAGAGCGGAGCCCTATTGTATTTCTTTAAGAAACAACAGGGTATACGTAACGACCAATTAAATTGCGGAGAATGATATACTTTCTCTTCTAAAATAAACTATTGTTTCAGGATACAAGTGAAACCGCACGAATCGCCCAGTACTTCCACTCCGTCATCGGGCGAGGAAGCAGAAGTGTCTCCGGATGAAAGTGTTGAGCATACAGAGGAACAACAACCACCCTCCCTTATCGATCTCTTGGGGTATGGAATTATTTGTTTTTTCTTGTCCTTTCTTATAAACGATTGGAGACTATAATGATGATGATGATGTCCGTATTCCCGATTTTAATTTTGAAAAACCCAATAAAATTTTAGTGGACCAACTCAGGGTGTGAGTGTCTTAAACTTAATAGTAAGATGAGTATAATGTAATTCGTTTAATATTCGTTTTAAGTTTTTGTTATATTATACAAATACACAAATAATTATTGTCCCCTAAATCAGCTATAAGCAAGCCTTTAGACCAGAGACAATTATTGAAGCGTATAATTATTTCTCCATTATGCTAACTATACGATCTGGTGGTCTGTTTCAAACTCTCTTTTATGTATATTTCAGTGGCGAGCAAGCGAAGAAACAAGCCCAGGAGAGATTAGAAGCTCAGGCAGTTCAGCAAGCCGCTATGTCGGCCATTGAGGCTGAGAGCAAGAAGGTATGATTTTATTTGCATTTTAAGTATATTGTGTCTTCTTCTTCCGAATGCTACATCAATGTTAACAGAAAGAGAGAGATTGTTTAACTATACGCCTTGTAAAAATCGCTTATAAGTAAAGACGTTAGATTTCTAATGTGGTAGTTCTTTGTCAGTAATAAAAAGCCCATTGAATTGAACTTCCTTTGTCATTCTCAGACATAACTAAACATTGAAATAAATTTATCAAATTCATCCTTTGCACGTGTTTAAATTTAAATTAATTTTCAAAATATGCTTGAATAATAAAGTCATTGAAGAAAACTTTAATTTCAAAATTAATGTATTTAAACATTCCTCGTTCCATTCATGCAGCATGGATTCGGGAAAACGTATTTCCAAAGCAAACAGGTAAAGTATTCCTTTTATTTCAGGGATACTATAGCTTGGTCTGCCAATAACTGACATTAATTTTCAAAATGCCACCTCCTTGAATATATCTTGAGATAAAATCTTTGTCTTGTCCGCACAAAGTCGTACGGGATGATAGGAGTTTTTGGAATGGAATATTTTATGATGTTAGTGACATAATAAACACTCCGTTCGGAAAAGTCCTATCTTAATAGAATTTGTAATGGATAATAAGTAGAATTGTTTATAAGAATAAACTCTGGAAGCTTGACTTCGGCAGGCTGTCCAAGGGCCGTCGCCGTCCGCTCTGTCGCAAGTGGACCTCTCGCAGTACACTCGTCGCGCGGTTTCGTTCCTGGCGCGTAACTTCTACAACCTGAAGTACGTCGCACTCGTGCTCGCCTTCTGCATCAACTTCGTGTTGCTATTTTACAAGGTGGGGTTTTAAAAATATACATATATATATATTCTCTTTTTAATCTTATAAATCGACTTCTTATGGATGATTTTGCTATATCGATTAAGAAATTGCAAAAGATCGTGTGTGACCAACCCCAATTCGAAAGAGAATATCTTAACTTTCACTGTAAAATTTACTATTATTGGAAAATTATATGGTATGTCCATTCGTCTGTAATACTCATCCCTCAAACCGGAACACAACATTAATAAGTATTGCTGATTGATTGAATATGTGATGACGGGCAGGCTTGAAACCAAAAGCCAACGACCAAGTAAACCAAAAATTGTCCTTAGAAATATCCCTCTCACTTCAGGTTTCAACATTAGAGGTGGAACGCGGTGAGGGTTCAGGCATCGGTGACATTATCAGCGGATCGGGTTCCGGGCAAGGTTCTGGTAGCGGAGACGGTACGTACTATTCATTAATCTTAGAATGTTCGGATACAATATTTATTTTAAGCTAATATCACGTGTTGTCGAAATTCAACATTTTTTCAAAGTTCTTCAAATAATTTGGTGCTAAAATAGCACATCAGCTTTGAAGTGATTTTAATTACATACCTTCATTTTGTTATTTTATTTTAAATTGTAAAATAGTAGAATGATGCGTTACAATTGCATGCATTACGATTTTCACGCATTGTAAAACTGAGTATAGAATTGCTTCCCAGATCTCTTTTTTTTATGGCATTGGTTGGCGGACGAACATATGGGCCACCTGATGGTAAGTGGTCACCACCGCCCATAGACAAAGGCGCTGTAAGAAATATTAACCATTCCTTACATCAACTATGCGCCAAAAACCTGGGGAAATAAGATGTTATGTCCCTTGTGCCTGCGATTACACTGGCTCACTCACCCTTCTAACCGGAACACAACATTTCAGTGTACTGTTATTTGGCGGTAGAATATCTGATGACGTGATGTGGCCAGACGGGCTTGCACAAAGCCCTACCACCAAGTAAAAATCTCTCAGTAGAATCTACTTTCTAAACAAGTCTACAGTCTATTTAAATAAAATATATTTTGTAAGTATATATGTCTCGTCCGTAGGTGGTAGCGGTGAAGGTGATGATGAAGATCCACTAGAAGTGGTGCTTATAGATGAGGACTTCTTCTACATGGAACACGTGATCAAAATTGCCGCCGCACTGCATTCTATTGTTTCCCTCGCTATTCTGATTGGTTACTACCATCTTAAGGTAGGCCTTAATATAATTTGAAATTATGACTTATATAAATAGTGTCTTATCCTTATTCGCAATCGGAATGAGATGCGACCTTTTTGAACTGGGACGATGTTCAGTTCGCAAACTCGACGATGACTCGCAAGACGTTGTTTCTTGTTTGTTTGTGTGAGTTACATTACATCGTACAATGATGTTTTTAAATGTATGTGCTCCATAAAAAAATATGTTACATAGTACTTAATAAATTAACATAGGTACTACAAAATGGTAAGTAATAGGTATCTTAAACAATGTATAAGAAGAGTATTTTTTTTCTAATCAGATATTTCTTGAACATAGGCGGCATAATGTTGGCATGCATTCTGAAACATATCCACCAAATCACAATGTTTTCATTGAATATCAAATTCCTTCTTAACATGAGCGACCTTTGTTCAGCAAAGCAATATTAAGCCATCGTACATTCCAGGTACCGCTAGCTATATTCAAACGGGAGAAGGAAATAGCGCGTAAACTTGAGTTCGACGGTCTTTACATCGCAGAACAGCCGGAAGACGACGACTTGAAGAGCCATTGGGATAAACTTGTGATTTCTGCCAAGTGAGTCATTGTTTAGTAATTTTTGAGAAATTATTAATTTCTAACTTAGATTCCACTATGCGAGTCAATCTCGATATTCGAAAACTAGCTCTTTACGCAGATGTTAAAGTGTGAAGAAGCAAATCCACTCCATAGTCGATAGCACTAGGAAAATTGACGACGAAATATTTTTGGAGATTGTACAATTTACAAGAATAGTGTAAAATAGCAGCTAATGGAATAATGTTTTATCATTAGTCAATAAAATAAATAATATCTTCATAACACAGATTAAATAAGATTTACATAGAAAAAAAGGCTGTCAAAAAAATTCAAAGGCTTTATGGCACCTATTTTTTTGGACAGGACGAATATCAATTGTATTAATAAGAAGAATTAATTAATGAGTGATAATGAATTTTTCTTTAACAGATCGTTCCCGGTCAACTATTGGGATAAATTCATCAAAAAGAAAGTCCGCGTGAAATATTCGGAGACGTATGACTTCGATTCGATTTCCAACATGCTCGGGATGGAGAAGACTTCGTTCTCTGCTCAGGAAGAAGAAAGTAGCAAAGGATTCATCCATTAGTAAGAGTTTTCTTTAATTACTTTTAGTAGTCGGAAATAAAAAGTAACCTATTATAGAATTAGTAGAACTTAATTTCCTCTTTTAATAAATATTACAATCCTTAGCATAATCAACATCGACTGGCGTTACCAAGTGTGGAAGGCGGGCGTCACGATCACCGACAACTCTTTCCTGTACTCCCTCTGGTATTTCTCCTTCTCCGTGATGGGCAACTTCAACAACTTCTTCTTCGCCGCTCACTTGCTGGATGTGGCCGTCGGCTTCAAGACTCTGAGGACCATCTTGCAATCTGTCACTCATAATGGAAAACAGGTCTCATATACGTATTTCTAACTTAAAGAATTAGGTGGATATATTTTAGGTGGGTTTATTTTTCTTAATATCACTTACGGAATACATACGGAACACTTTAGTAATGTAAATTTAAATGGGGTGAAATTCCTCACCAATTTATAGGTATTATAATACTAACGAGTACTAAAACCTCCCGCTGTATTTTCCGATGTAAGTTTTGTGTAAACGCCTTTAGTAGTTACCTTAGTCAGGCGACACCCCGCATGTATTAGTATAGATAGATACATTATATCTACTAGAGAAATAATAAAACACAAACCTAACCGGTGAGCTTCCATGTAATAAATTATTATTTTTTATCCTTTGTGATACAGATTAGAAATGGTATCTATTTATCATGAAATGAATTCCGAATTTCTTTTTATTTTTAAACTTATTCGAAAGTAACGCCAGGTCCTGTATGTCCGCAGCTGGTGCTCACGGTGATGCTGCTCACGATCATCGTGTACATCTACACCGTCATCGCGTTCAACTTCTTCCGCAAGTTCTACGTGCAGGAGGAGGACGACGAGATCAATCGGAACTGCCACGACATGCTCACGGTTCGCTCCTCGTTCGTTTGTCGCTCCGTGGTTGTCCTGACGTGGAGTTGGCATCTCACAAATAAACTTCAGTTCTCTTGACATCCAGCACAGTTCTACACAGTTCTTGATAAGTTTTAACAAAAGTTCCGGCGATTAAACTACGAAAATCAAGCTTTGAAAAATGAGATACTAACTTTGCAAAGCTGATAAAATTTCGAGAATGTTCTAAATAAGTTTTGAAGCAAATTTTGGAAGGGTTCTAGTCTCTAGCACTTAACGATTTTTTTTTAATTAATTATATATTTTATTCTCGTGTGTGGTGTCGGCAGTGCTTCGTGTTCAACCTGTACAAGGGCGTGCGAGCGGGCGGCGGCATCGGAGACGAGCTGGAGCCGCCCGACGGGGACGACTCCGAGGTGTACCGCATCATCTTCGACATCTCCTTCTTCTTCTTCGTCATCGTCATCCTGCTGGCCATCCTGCAAGGTCTGATCATCGACGCCTTCGGTGAGCTGCGTGACCAGCTGGAGTCCGTCAAGGAGGACATGGAGTCCAACTGCTTCATATGCGGCATCAACAAGGATTACTTCGATAAGGTAGCCGATCTTTAAATTAGCCAATTATTAATTGGAATCACATGGCCAACCCATTGATTTAGTATTGAATAAAAAAAGTTAAAGATAAATTTATAAGCGTATTTCATTAGCAGACTTTTCTATGTATTTACGGAAAAGTGTAACTAATAATTTTAATACTGAATAGATTATAAGGTTCTTTGACACGCTCCTTAAATAGAAAGAAAAACGTTTAAAATTTGAATATAATACAAAAAGATAGCTACGGAGCGGTTGTAGGTTATTTACTTGACTAAATTTCGTCGCGATATTCTGTGATATTTGCCCTCATCGTCAAACATGAGATGTATTCGAAATCAAATTAACCACACCGAAAAATCAAAATTAAAATTTGTCAAGGAAATTAAAAAAAAAAATCAACCACGATTTAGGGCCCCGGAATGGCCAAAACGGCTCTGCCTGAATAATGCAGGTCATTGATCATAATATGTCTATTTATTTATTTTATGAATACCGAAAATATTTCAGGTTCCACACGGGTTCGACACCCACGTGCAGCGGGAGCACAACCTAGCCAACTACATGTTCTTCCTCATGCATCTCATCAACAAACCTGACACTGAATATACAGGTGATTAATTCATGTCACGTCACGTCACGCCTTGGCCTGGTGCCCTGGTGGCCTGGTTACCACTATAGGCTATTTTATCTGGGGATATGAAAATAAAATCTACAAAGACACGATCGAGTGATAGGTAGCCAAGGCAAGAAAAATAGAATGAAGTATTTTGTTAAAAAGTGCCTCTGTACCTTAGTTTGTTATGTCATTACTTCCTAGAAGTATATGCGACGCTGTCGAATGGTGTGGTTCTATTCCTGGCTAGGATTATTAATTTTTAAATATCCAATGATGCAGTTTTATTTTTCATTAAAATTGGTACGAACACATATTTGAGTATTAGCTATTCCTTATAGTTTCAGATTCATCAACACATTCCTGAAAAATTTACCTGTACTACTAAAATTTGTACATCAAACAATAAGCTAACATACCTAAATATTTATCTTTTTTTTACTCATTCAAGGTCAAGAAACATTCGTGTGGAACATGTACACTCAAAGGTGTTGGGACTTCTTCCCAGTGGGTGACTGCTTCAGGAAGCAATATGAAGACGTAATGGGAGAATAGATTAATTAGTCCAAATGTTGGTCAATTACGTGCCTGTCTTTATTCTCTTTCATTTCTATGAAGAGTGACAAAGACGAGATGACTTGACATTTGGAAATAATCCTGTACAAATGTTAAGTTTCAAATCGTAATCATAATTTAAATATCAATTGTTGCTCAAAACTAAAACAATTTATAAAATGATTCGCTAAAATAGGATTTCATCGACGATTTAAAAAAAAGTTACAATGACATTAAATTATGTTGTTATTCTAAAATATTCGCTAATAATATTGTCTAGCCCGAAAAAAGCTAATTATTTTTATATTTATACGTTTTCAATTTAAGAATACATTTTTAACATTTCAGATATAAAAATAATACAAAATGTTTAATCTGTGGCTTCATAATTCTTACAACTGTCAAATGTTATATTCTTCTCCATTAATTAATTAAGGTGGCCTTTCCAAGAAAATTTTCTATTTTAACATTTCGATATAGTTTATGTAAGATAGTTTAAAAGTGTTAATATATAAATAAATCTTTAATTTATTCATTTTGATAGTTTTATTTCAAAAAAAAAAAATACCTTTCAATGAGAAATTTTATTAATTATCATGCACTTACATATATTTATTTTTTAGTATCCCAAGTAAAATTATTGATTGAAGAAGAAAAAAATGGTCAAACTTAATATTTTTCCAAATTTTGTCAGTTATTTGATTGTGGTATAGAATATTATTTTCACAGAAAATACTGGTCGGTACATTTAAGCATATTTATAGTACGACACTATTTAAATGTAGCATGTAATTAAAAAAAAAAAAAAATTATCATCAATTTGGCGAATGTATTTGGTTATATGACAGGCACAAGGGACATAACATCTTAGTTCCCAAGGTTGGTGGCGCATAGGTGATGTAAGGAATGGTTAATATTTCTTACAGCGCCTTTGTCTATGGGCGGTGGTGATCACTTAACATCAGGTGACCCATATGCTCGTCCACCAACCAATGCCATAAAAAAAAAAAAGAAACTTTACAAATTATTACGTTTGTATAAAGATCATTTTCGTACAACAAATAGATAAAGATTGATTTTTAAGACGCACTTAATTCAGATGTGATCGGTTTTACGAATTAAGCCGATCTAAGTTGAGTCGTACTATACCTTCTTATTTGATGGTCTAACAAAAGGGTACAAAAACTCAATAAGAACAGACCAACGGTGATTATTATTTTGTTAATTTAATATAGGAGTTGAGCAATAAAACAATTTATTTTTATATCATTTTAATTAAACACATATATACATATATCTTTATCTTAACATAATCATAATACTTAAACACTAGTCTGTCAGTCTTAATCACTATGTTCCCGCTTAGTCTTTACATGACTGATGACTCTCTTGTAATCTCTTATCCTAATACTTTTAAGTAAACCTGAGAAATTTCTCAAGTTAAATTAATAAAGATATATAGAAATATGTAAGTAACAAAATATATAATAAGTTTAAGTGGTAGGGAGATGTATTGCCATCTGGTATTGCCATCAACTAAAATTATTGTACCGTTTAACATTACTTTAAGTTTTAAGGGTGTGTGAATGTGATATAATATTAGTTCCCATGGTTGGCAGTGACGGTTCATGTGTATGTGTGATTTGTACTTCTTATAGTACCCGTGTCAGGGGGGAGGGGGGGGGGTCAAGCCTGCCATCAGAGGAGTTCTGTATGAATAACTAATAACACCGATTTTATTCCTTGCAATACTAGCACATATATTTTATATATAAATGGCATAAAGTGCTTATTTTTTGTACTGTGTGCAAAAACAAAAATATATATATTTATTTTTGTTCTGGAGGTACAATTCCCAAAATTTTTTAACATTTTCGTGAATATATCTTACATCATACAAAGCTGTCTTCTGCGAATAATCATTATACTTAAACAGTAAAGGTCGCAAAAGGAAAGCGAACAACGTGTGAGTCAGATATCAAGAGATAGGCCGGTTTTTTTTTGACTAGCACATGTTACACCGAGGATAATATTTCAAATGCTGTATACAGATTATATCACCTAATATGAATCCACACATTTCATGGTGCTGGCAATACAGAATTCGCCATTATTTTAAGAGATTTGAATATGCCCAAAAAACCTCTTAAGAAACAAAACGATTGCCCGGCAATGTAACTAAAGTCTTCTAAAATAAATGTAATAATTTTCTTATTTATATCGACCAGTTGAACATTTAAATGTACAAATACGTTTAACTTTTTAAATTAATCTATATTAACATTTAATTAACGGATGGTTGTTTATGAGCTAAATACAATGTAAATATACTCGTCAAAGCACTCACGAGGAAGATCACGTCGAACCATCTGTGATAGAAATTAAACTGCAAGTCTCCTAGAACCTGAGTTATTATTATCCTGTACTCCGGAGGCATGTTCATCCTCATCAGCAGGACGGACGAACAGAAATACATTCCCATTATTTGTGCGAGTATCAAGACGATTATGTTCGAAGATTTCGATGACGATATTTTGTAAAAGAACTGTAAAAGAGAAAATATTAATTAAGACCTTCTCTCCTTCTGAGAAGCAGGTCTGGGAGCTTCCAACACTGCTCCAATGTATTCTCAGCTGACATATGCGGATATCCTTACGATGTATTCCTTAAACACTAGATCAATTATAAATACATACAAATTAAGCATTCTGTGGTGCCTGGGTTTAAATCCACAATCGTTGGTTAAGAGTCATGTCTTCTTACCAGTGACCCAACATTTTTGAACTATCTATTCAATAACATATTAATTAGCTTTGATTTATTTATTACATATGGGTTTCGAAAGAATAGGCAAGTTTAGTAAATTACTTTGTTTAGTTGTCTTATAAATTCATTTAGCACTAATTATATTACTATTAATAATTCCGGAAAGTAGAAACGTAAAAGACACATGTCAACTAAAATAGACCTTATTATTTGTGACATAAAGTCGCTAGTTCTGTTGAGTTGATTATCGATATATATACTATCTTACTTATTTGGAAAAATGCCCACAGACAAAACCGCGGTCAGAAACAAGTAAGTATATCAATCAAAAAAGTCACAACTGTACCTCATTGGATATACCAAGACAGAACTAGATAGAGGATCTCCCCCACCCATGGGTTTAAGAACATTAATATGTAAACGTACCTTGGTGAGTGTGAGCAGTAATCCCCGTATGCTGGTGAGGACGATGCAGCCCACCAATAGGAAGGACACATGCTGGGACCAGAAGCCCACGTCAATATCCACTCCCAGTCGTAGTACGGCAAGTTCGAGCCCACGAGTCACGGGATCCTTCTTGCCCACTCGGTCGAACACTATGTTGATCGTTGACTGCAACGAAGGTGTAAAAAGAAGGTATAATAACTATTCATTTATACTAATACTATAAACGCTAAAGTAAGTCTGTCAACAGACAGACAGACAGACAAAAGGCCGTTAAAGAACGACCAATCCACTGAACAGAATTTGATGAAATTTTTATATGGAGCTAAAACTCCAAGGAAGGATGTAGGCTACTTTTTTATGTCCAACACCAAACGACCAAACCAAGGATAATATTTCAGATGCTGTATTCAGATTATATCAGTTAATATGAATGCACACATTTTATAGTGCTGGCAATACTGAATCTGCCATTATTTTAAGAAACTCAATTCGTAGATTTGATACCCAAAAATCCTCTTAAGAGGCAAAACTATTGCCCGGCAATGTAACTAATGTCTTGTGAAATGATGTAATAATTAATTTCCAAACCAAACCAAACTCTAAAACGAGAAAAGCTGCGTGTGACAACTACTTCATTATCAAAAAAGTTAAGGTACAATTCACTGGTGGCAGATGTGCAAGTTCATCTGAGTAGGTAATGGTAACAACCCTACCAGTAAATCTGCTAAATGACCCATAGCTGATCTACTCCACTAAGCTGTTCTAATGTTGGTTGGTGTGACTGATGATGTATATAGTTAAAATGGAATTTTAATGCATTATTTTCCATAAGAGCCCATTGCCCAGCCAGAGGGACATCTTCGGATCTTCCTACGTGAACAAAAAAACATATTTTTTATATAATAATAAAAGATTTTCACTTACAATAAATATCTTCCAGATGCAATACAATGAGAAGAAGTAGCCAAGGAAATTGAAATATTTCCCCTGGAACGTTCTAGACCATTCTATCTTCTCTCTCATTGTTCTTGCATCGTGTGCCTCTAGAAATAGCTGCCTACTTAACTCCTCCAAGCTGGATATCTCCTGTCGTAGTTGATTTATGTCTGCAAAATTGTAAAATTATTATTATTTATTACTGTCAATCAATAAATAAGTGCTTCTATTTTGAATAACGGAATTAAATTTTAATCACAATTGTCTAATCTCCCTATCTCTTTCCTTGGTGGTAGGGCTTTGTGCAAGCCCCTCTGGGTAGGTACCACCCACTCATCAGATATTCTACCGCTAAATAACAGTAGTACTCTATGTTGTTGTGTTCCGGTTAGAAGGGTGAGTAAGCCAGTGTAACTACAGGCACAAGGGACATAACATCATAGTTCCCAAGGTTGGTGGTGCATAGGTGATGTAAGAATTGGTTAATATTTCTTACAGCGCCTTTATCTATGGGCGGTGGTGACCACTTACCATCAGGTGGCCAATATGCTCGTCCGCCAACCAACGCCATAAAAAAAAAGTAACAATTTTTACAAAGACATATGTCATACATAATAAATAAAGTTACATCTATGACACTTAGTGATGGGAATGAATGTACTTGCTGCAAATAAATAAATTAAAAAAAAATCTAACACCAAAAATATTAATATATAATAATAAAAACAAAACTCACTCTCACTTCCCTGACCCAACGGGTTAGCAATACTTCCAACGCTGGACAATATATTTGTCCAAAACCCTTTATTCTTCACATTAGACTGGTCTAGCATGTATTGGTTCCGGCCCATACTGTTATTCTCTGCTAATGCTATCCTCTTTTTCTTTACCAATATCATGTCCATGGTTTGGAGAAGTTTTTTTTCTATTGATAAAACATCTGATTGTGTAACGGGCCTGTAATTAGTATTTTTATTTATTGTACATAGATAGGTAGATGGGCCACATAGTCATCACCGTCCACATTGTTCCTTTTATTTTACAAGTGGATAGAACCTACCCAGGCAGGTTTGCACAAGCCACTACCACCAACTGAGTTCTCTGGGTTGTTTATATACACACACAGATACAAATATTCTTTATCATATGCAAAAGAATAAAATATACTTTCAGACATGGTCTTATTCTGATAATGTTAAAGGTTGATTTATATAATCTGTGTTACCTTATAAATATAGCCATCGAGGTGTATGGATAATTCACCGCACCAAATCCAGATAGTAATGCCATCACTGTAACACCTATCACTCCTATACGAGACACACCTTGTTCTATTGAAAATATTCCCTAAAAATTAAAATTTTTTTAAAATACTAGAATTAACATAGGTCGACATTCTTTTCACTGATAATAAAAAAGTATATATCAGCTATTTTCAAACTCACATTACGTAATAAGTAAACAAAAAAGTTAAACACATGGAAATTTCCATGGGGGGGGGGGAGTATTGTTTATAAGCAATTTTTGTTTTAATTAATTAAAAAAGATTCACATGATACAGCAAATTTTAGTGTAGCATAGCAACAGATACGGACATAAGTAAATGACAAATACTATTCCAACTTAACGACAAAGATAATTGTATAATTTAATTTGAAGTGATATGTTCTGAAATGCCTATGTTATAGTCAACATCATCTATTGAATCTAGACTGTAATACTAATATAATAAAATAATATCTAGCTTACTTGTTTTGGACTGAGAATAGGAAATGGATCTCCAATTTTCCAGAAGAAATATAGGTATATGAACCAAACAATAAGCGTCAATGGCCTTATCATGTTCTTCGACACTGAAATGAGATGTTTAACATATAATTCCAAACTCCAGACATACATATTTGTTATTTTGTGACATTTTAAATTAATTAAATTGCACTCTTAACTATGTATTTTATAAATTGGTAGGTGATTTATTGAAACACTTTTGAAGTGATAACTTCTTATGAGCGGGTAAATCGCTTCGTTACGTAACGCGTTACGGCGCAGGTCTGTCTGGCTTCCCTTCTCTTACGCATACGGCAGCAGTAATCTCCTCCTCTCTCACTTTAACCCATAGTCCTAGGCGTATTATTCGTAGAGTTTAAATGATCACTTCCCGAGATGCACACATTTTTTTTACCATTTTAAAATGTTCATCTAGTATATTAGCAATATAGAGGACGTACACATTTATATCTTGGATGAATATGATATATTATAGTAAGTGATAGAAGGGGCAAAGCTTTAAAAAATTGGCAATTTAGCGTTATGATTATTCTGAACGCCTAGCCTGTAAAAATCACAGGTTTGATCCTGACCACTTAGGCTATAGTCGTCCCCAATTCCAGCAGTTAGTTTACATCTTAGTTCCCAAGGTTAGTGGCATATTATATCAATAATAATTCATTCAAGAGCCGAGAAGGCCCAGTGGTTAGAATGCGTGCATCTTAACCGATGATTTCGGGTTCAAACCCAGGCATGCACCACTGAAATTTCATGTGCTTAATTTGTGTTTATAATTCATCTCGTGCTCGGCGGTGAAAGAAAACATCGTGAGGAAACCTGCATGTGTCTAATTTCAACAAAATTCTGCCACATGTGTATTCCGCCAACCCGCATTGGAGCAACATGGTGGAATATGCTCCAAACCTTCTCCTCAAAGGGAGAGGAGGCCTTTATCCCAGCAGTGGGACATTTACGCGCTGTTAATGTATGTTAATGTAATAATTCATACAGTAGCAATGTCTAGTGGTGACCAGTTAGCATCAGGTGGTCCATTTGCCAGTCAGCCCACATAAATGACATAAAGGAATTAATAAATATCTTAATAATTCCTTAAAAATTGGCATTGCTATAATTATTTTTTAAAAGAGGCAAAGCCCCTTAACAAGGTACACTGACAATCTCAAAAAGTTGACAGAATCTATTTTATTTTATGAGTGGCATCATTAAATTGGCTTATGTCCAGCAGCAACTATTTAAAGGCAGACAGAAGGAAAACTCACCAAATCGCACATTACTAATGCAGAAGTAAGCAATATAAAAGGGAATAAGAGCGATCACCATGAACAGCAAGAAATAGAGGCCCATGTTCCAATGGAAGTATCTAGAACTGCAAAAAATTATATTAAATAAAAAATCTTAAATTATATTAATTAAAAAATAATAATATAGAACATATTGGAAATCTATGTCTGAATATTTATATTGCCTACATGTTCTTCTGAATAAATACTTTCAGTGTAGGAAAAGGCTTCTTCTTTGCCATAAACTTTAAAATAATTTTAAGAGTACCTTTGTCTAAATATTAGTAATCTTCTTAAAGTTAAATGTCAATAAACTTTTTGTATGATTGTTTTCATCAATAAAGTATTTAAAAAATATATTTACCTTGACTCTAAGTAGCCTATTATTTCAAAAATTATAAGTTCGAACATTGTACAGCTCAACGCAAATGTTACTGAGAATATGAGCTGGACTAAAGTATGATGAACTTCATAATCACGGAACAGCTGCTTTACGAAAAATATCCAACCGCCGACGAAGAAAATTGTCTAAAATATGAAACAATAATTAAGCTACGTTAATATTGAAGATATACAATACAATATTAATAATATTTTGTTAATATGCAAAAGAAAACAAATTAAGGAACTGTAAGATTTAAATTTTTTTATATATTTTCATACTTGTGAGATTAATATGATAAGTGTATCTTCCAGAAACGACATCTTGGTTTTCTAATTCCGGAAAAATTATACTATTATTATTGTAGTTAAATCTGTACAAAACTTTTTTAATTTCGACGAAAAGCCGACTATTTTGCAAAATGCAATATATGTCATGCATGACAATCCTACAGCCAAACGTCAAAGTCATAACCGTCATCAAGATTCGTGCGCTGAATGATAGTATATTGGCTCAAGGTTCTGAGAGTTTGCTTGGCTTTAGGATTTAAGGCTTTGAGATACTCTTTCAATCAAAGTTGCCCGTGCTTTTGTCAAACTTATTATATTTTTATTAGTTTTGGATTTGGCGTTTGATCATTAAATCAATCAGAGATTCCATACGCAAATTCACAGCGTTTTATAGTTTGGCTAGACAGCGGACGGATCAACACGGTGAGGCGACGTGATCTGCTATAATTTACTGCTTATACATAACAAAAAAGACGTCTAAATGTCTTGTTTTATAATGCTCATCTCGTCCACGCCGCCGTAACGTCAGCGTACCGTTGCCATCTGATCAAACGTTTCAGTAAGGAAGCGAAGAAACACACATTTAAAACATGTCACTACATTCTGCTACAACAAATGGCTGAGTAGCAGCTTGACTGAACTGTTATGCTAGCACCAGAGCATAATCCTCCAAGATAAACTATGAACCGAGAACTAATGCTCTGAAGATGTCTGCAACGAAAATCAGCATAATAAATTGTCGTGTACTCTGTCTGTATCCTTAGTTTACAAAAAATACGTCAAAATGATATAACGGGTTAGTGATTAAATGAGTCAGTATCGGTTTTTTGCCACTTAACTTGCGTGGTTTAGTAGTTTGTTAAGGGGGGACCTTAGTCTGAACAAAAGTACTGTCAACTTTGAAATTAATTTAAAATCATCGCTAAGCAGTAGAATTTCAAGAGGAGTTTGAGTGATACTGCTGTATATACACAGTCCGCCTTAGAAGTATTTTTTGGTTGTCTGAAAATAGCATCAAAATGTAGCTGAAAAGGTCCAAGATAATAATGGATTATGGATGTTCTTTTGTAGGTAAATCGTTGGCGTACCTAAATAGACTCAGACCGAATTTGTGGCCCTGAATAGAAACAGTACTCGATTATGACTCAAAGCTCAATCCTGTTCCACCTGAAATAGTCTGTGATGAGTTTGTACTGTCCCTCGAAAATACCAGGGTTGAGGCGTTTTAAAAGCATTTTATTTAGGTACATATAAATTCACACACAAGTACACTCTATAACATGATCTAAGTTAGTCTTCCTTCATGACCGCCGCGCCGTAGTCGAAATCGAAAGAAATAAATAATTAATTTTCTGTACGCAGGCGACTTACAAATTACAATTAAAAATAACCAATCTTCAAATTAAAGAATAATTGTATCTTTAACTTAAAATATACATTTATATTATTATAATTCACTAAATTTATTTTATCAACTAAATAGTTTATTATTAAATAGACATAAGTATTAGTATCAATACCAGTTAAATAAAGGAAAGAGGTAATATATATTCACTACATAGATGTTTTAATAAAAAGATAATAATTTGATTTAATTACAACATAGAACTAGTAGTACAATTTACAATAAAACAAAATAATTTATAATAATTTAATGCAAAAGATCTTATAATATTTTGTTAATTTTCTAACATCTATTAACTTATATGTTGAGTTAAATTGTATTCTTCTTCATCAGACATCTCCAAGAAAATGTTATCCTCTTCCGATAATTGTAACCGTTTATTTGACTTTTCATGTGTTTTCTTATGCTTGTCTAAACATATTTGTGTTGTATACTTTACATTACAAACATCACATTTATATATTACTTCGGAATGGTGACGTTTAGTGTGATCTGCTCTTCTTGATGCAGACAAGAATTTACTATCACAGAAGCGACATTTGTATGGTTTCTCGCCTGTGTGAGTGCGTGTGTGATACAATAATGACTCTTTAGATACAAATTTACCCCCACATGTCGTACATTGAAATTTCTTTTCTTGTGTGTGTTTGACTATGTGTGCATTCAATCTGCTTTTAGCCCAAAATTTCTTTTTACACCATTTACATTCATGACCCTTATAATTTCCATGTTCATGTTGTATGTGAACTCGTAACGATACTTTCTGAGTATATTTTTTGTTGCAGTAGTCACAGGTGAACTTAGCATCAGCCGGAGAAGCTCTAGTATTTTGACCACAGATATTCAACTCTATATGTTTTTTAAATGTTGTCTGGCTCCTATAAATTCGTCCACAATCTTGACAGACAAGTTTTAAATGATGGCTAATTTCATGCATTTTCAGTGTATGACGGTTGTGGAATGTTTTCCCGCACTCTATGCAAATAAGAGTGCAATGACTCTCACTTTTATGAGCTTCTACAAGAGCTATGGAACCAAATTTTCTGTTACAAATGGAACATTGGTAATCTTTTGGAGCGTGAACTCTAATGAAATGGTTTCTCAAGTTTGACAAAGAAGGATATAACTTGAAGCAAACTTTACACTTCAAATTTGTACGATCATTTTTGTCATAAAGCATTTCGCATGTTTTAATAGGAACAGAGAAATAATCTCTTCTTTTTCTTTTTTGAGTTGGTTCTGGCATTGTTATACTTTCTTTTTTTATTGGCATTTCTGTGTTTATATTGAAACTAGAGTGATTATCGATTATACATTGGAATCTTTTAAATGCATTTGTAGTAGATGAAATAGGATGATTATCATCATAGTATTGTTGAGTAGAATAATTGTTAGAATCTAATGTCACATACAATGCATTGCACTTGTAATTGTTTTCAGCAATACTGTCGAAACAAGAATTAAGACTACATAGAGCCTTACTGAGTACTTCAAAATTCCCTTTACATGTTGTAATGAACTTGTAGCATGTAACCGCTGAATGAGTACACTGCTTACATAAGAATTCAAAAGCAGATATATTGTTGCACGTCTGAAACAGTGTAAAATCATAAATATATATATATTTTTATAAAAAACAAAAAGATAAAAGATTTTTTTTAAATATAACATACTTCGGAACCGAGGATGAAAGTTAAAACATCAAATATCTTAATAGCGCAGTCTTTGTCATCTTCTTTTAATATAACTTCGTCCTGTACAGTCACAGAGTTTTCCTTGATTACTTTTAAGCATAAGCAACAAAATTCATTTTTTCTTGTTATTATACTTTGTAATACATGATTGAGAGCAGCCATACTGGACAGTAATTATTGAAGTATTTATTATAAAAGCAATCCCACAAGAAATTTCTAATAAATCGCTTATAATTATATTTTTAAAATACAAGACAAAATCATTTTTGTCAATAAGCTAACAATTAGTGTCCACTATCCGCTGTCCGACTCTCCAACAGATTTACAAAAAATTGTCGATGTCAAAAATGACATTTGACATGCATTCAATTTTGAATGTAAAGTTAAAATTAAGAACGGAAATATTATTTCTTATATCGAATAAAATATATTAAAAAAATGGTGTACCTTATCATTATAATATTACCATAATATATTGATATGTTAAAGTTATCCAGGTAAAGGTAAAGACAGTTTCTTAAAATTTGTGATTACAGCCTAAAAATATTACATTGACATTTCTGTATATTTATTATTTATCTATGTCAGTATTTCCGCGAATTTGCAATTACAAGGGAGTAAATTTCTATTTTACTCCTTCCTTTTATGTTAAAATTGTAATTTACGATGATGTGCAATCAATGAAAAATAATTAATAAACCGGTTTAATTTTTCTGGATCATTATTTATAACGAAGACATTTATAAAAAGGTGAGAGCACTGTTTTTATTAAATGCATTTTCTTATTGGTTACACAATTTTGTCGAATATAATTATACCGTGAGGTTTTTTTAACAAAATATACCTAGCTATGAATAAATAATTATATTTGAACACAAGCAGGATTGTTTGTTTGGCTTAAATTTGGTAAAATAATGTTTAAGTATAATATGCATACATTTTATCATATATCTTACGAATTTTATTTAATATAAATATTCAAATTTGCGAATGCCTGAACATATATTTATATAATCGAAAAATACTTTTTATATTTATGTTTGTAATTTCAGCCCTAAGTGTTTATTCTTATATTATTTTAATTACAAAATAAAATATTAATTGCTATAAGTAATATTGAACCAGCCAATTTATAAAAACAAATAAAACTATAAACATAGATCACATGCATATTGCTAAATTTGTTTTTTTAGGTTTGTAAAAATGAAGGGCAAAGGTACAAAATTGTGTAATATAAATTCTTATCATTTGTACTTTGGAAGTGACCTTTTGCTATCTATAATGAAAATGATTATTGACATATATTTTTATTTATTATTTATTGATAGAATTATAATTTAATTAATAACTTATTGGTTTTGTACTTAACATTTTGATTTTAAGGAGTTATATATAACATATTGGTAATGAATATTACACAATTTACTTATATAGTAAGCCTAAAACAAACTGTTCGGAATAAAATGAAATGGCTGGAAAATGTTAAAAAACCTTATGTTTGTATCTTAATGCTTTTTTGTAAAAAATTGTTAAATATAATTTTTAAAAAATTTGTAATATGTAATTTAAAATATATACATTTTTCAGAAGCGATAATAAGTTAAAAATTCTTTTATAATTAAATAACTATTGATTACTATTTAATGTAACTTTTTAACATAAATATATTCAACAAACTGTTACAACTCACAAAAGGTAAAGGTGCTATTTAGTAAGAATAAAAATATTTTTTATTATCTTTTCAGTATAAATATGTAAATATATGTATGCTTTAAAAGCTTAACTAATATGGCCGAGTTTTAAAAAAATAAGTGGGCAAAGGATAACAATTTGACCGGTGGAAAACAGTAAATTTGCCACCTAAAGACTATTAAATATATACACACAATCAAAAAAAACTATTTTATTAAAATTATATGTGTTTGAAGTTTTCCAAAAATAAGCCGTCATGTATCATCAATCATACTGCGGTTAAAATTGTAATAAAATACTATACTCAATGAAAAGTTTGTTGAACAAGCACATGGATATGAGTAATTCTTGGGTATTAATGCTTTTTGGAACATTGAACGCCCATAGATGTTATAACAATTACATATCTATTTTGTCTAATGTATTGCCCCTAGCATTAACTTCAATGCTTACCTGCTATATTAGACAAACATCTACATTCTAGTAGCATCTATTTTGCATAATATAAGTATGACTAAATATATTTAAAGGCCGGCAACGCACCTGCAACCCCCTGATGTTGCAGATGTCCATGGGCGGTGGTAATCACTTTCCATCAGATGATCCTCCTGCTCGTTTGCCCCTATAACATAAAAAAAAAAAAAAAACTAAAAATTTATCTCCACTTAGTCCACACACCAATTTATCTTATTCTATTTCTATAATGTGTAAGTTATGATAACGTTAATTATTAAATTAATGATCTCACTCCTTTAAAAAAAAGGTAAATATTGTTGTTTTTGCGATAACTCACCTCTAAGTCATGTCACGAAAATTACAAGTATTTTTAGTCTACAATTGATATCATATTAATTTTTCATCTGCTGTTGATTTTTGTTTAAAAATCGAACGATAATGACTAAAATGAAGGGAATGTGCGTTTTGCTATTTTTTTTCTCGTGAGTTAAATCGAAATAGTATACATCTCGTACCCAATGTTTTGAGGTTACTTAAAAAGTTTATCTAGAATAATTTCATCAATTAATCTATCTCTATACAATAATAGTTTATACTTTGGTTCCAGTAGGTATCATTCGACGTATTCCGTATGCCGTCTTAGCACAAAAAGCGCCCGGGTGCAAGCAATATTTTTTCAACCACAGGAATAATCACAAATAAAAAACTTTGTCATTGAATTAACGCGATATCATACGTTTTGAATGTCGAAGAAGTTGTTATCGGAACTTTGAAAGAAAAATTAAAGTTGACATAAGTGGTCAAGTGGAACATTGTCGTTATAAATAAAGATATATGTTTGACGACCTCCTTGGTCGAGAAGTGTGTACCCCGTTTATTTTTTAAATTTATTTATTCATTTGGGTACGCCACTCCGAGGTCCCTGGCTCGATTCCCGGCCGAGTCGATGTAGAAAAAGTTCTTTAGATTTCTATGTTGTCTTGGGTCTGGGTGTTGTTTTCCATAACACAAGTGCTACTTACATTGGGATCAGAATAATGTATGTGATGTTCTCCAATATTTATTTATATCCTAAATCAGAACTATTAGTATATCGCCTAGAATATGTAAATCTAAGGTTTGTTTAAATACTTCTATTTTGATCGGAATAAGCTATTGACGTCATGCTCGTATGACTTTCCAATAGGGAGTGTCCAGTAATCGTAGATTCTTATGTAATATGAAGAGAAAAGTCATGAAAAGATTAATATTCTAGATATGCATATCAGTAGATTCCACTCAGCTGTAAAACATACTTTTTATCACTAATACGATGTCATTATTATCATTTGGACATATTTTATTATTATATGCTATCGTATTACTTGGTAGGATTGGTGTAAAGTCTGTGTTGTTTCCGGCTCATCAGATATTCTATACCAAATAGCAATATTTAGTATTGTTGTGTTTCGGTTTGAAGGGTGAGTGAGCCAGTGTAACTTACAGTTCAATACAAGGAACATAACATCTAAGCTCACAAGGTTGGTTGGTCTGATTTAAGGAATGGTTATATATTTATTACATTGCTAATGGCTATGGGCGGTGGTAACCACTTACCATCAGATAGCACAATTGTCCATCCGTCTACCTTACATAAAAAAAAATCACTATGTATCATATTTACTTCATTACAAGTAAGAAATAATTTTTCAAGGCTCGACTAGTATCTACGTATATTATTTTCCATTTCCCTCTCTTAAAGATAGAAAAAAAAACATTTTACTTGTTTAAGTTTATTTTTTATTGATTTATTTAACGTCAAGGTGCGTTATAATAATAGCGTTAGAATGAAATGTAAATTTCACGGAACACGGAAATCATTAATGTTGTTTGCATCGTCTGATAAAAAAGTATAGATGAAAATAAGTTGGGGTAATCCCCGGGACCAATGATCCAATTATATGACATAAATAATATTTATGTTATATAATTTCCTTTACTAGCAAATTGTTCCCGTGAGTAGTCAAGGTACATCTCTAGTTAATTATTAATAAGACTTTAAAAAATGTTTTAATTGGAGCAAGAGAAATTACAAAGTTCCTTGCTGGTTTTTCTTGGTAGTAGCTCTGAGTATCTTTACATTTAATTAATCTTATAAATTTCCGATTGTATAGTACTTTAAATAAGGCAAATTGATTGAAATGTAAAAAACCGCTCCCTTTCGCTGTTTTTTGGACTATCAATCTGAAATTGTTATTTTTTTATATTGAATACCGTTTTTGATTCGATTGTTCTAGATTTTTTTATGTATGAGTGTAACTTAGAGGTCATAGAGGAAAATTTTACAAATAAGCTACCGTCCAAAGTAGATAAACTATGTTGTAACCGTCAATAGCCACTGAGCAAAGTCAACATGTAATCGAGAACTTGTCCAAGGACGTGGTACGTGATATTAGGGTTGTGGGTTTGTGACGCACATCCGACAAATTAGTTTTTTATAATACAACCTTGTCAAATAAAGTATAAACGACTGATTTGTTTGGAAGTACATTTATTTAAATAGTAAATTTATAAGCTTAACAAAAAAATATTTAAAATAAGTATACGTTTCGATAATGGAAGGAGTAATTGGTGAGGTACGACACTAATTTGGTAGGGATTTCCCAAAAAAAAAAAACAAACGAAGAGGGTTCCGTTTGTTTTTTTAGTGGGCATTCCGGTGCAGACGCCGATGAGAAACGCAGAAACGAGTTTTTCCAGCGAAGAAAAATGTAGTAAACAATTTAAATCCTTATATTCGATTTCAATTAAATATTCTATAGCAAGCATGCAAATCGATTTATAATCGGTGAACTGATCAAGCTTAATCTATATAAAATCCATCCGTGTAAGCAGTTGCCACTCTTTTTCCTTATATATTACATAATTTTTATTTTATATGTGTAGTATAAACATAGACTGCTGTACCACCAGAGACACAAGACATAACACCTTTGTTTGAAAGGTTGGTGGCGCATTGGCAACGTAAGGAAATGATAATATGATTACAGCGCCAATACTTATCAGTGGTGACTTACCATGAGATGGACAGACATTTAAAAAAAACCTATTCTTTAAAAGAGGATCGTAATCGGTTCATCGTTTTATTCAAATCACTAAAGATGGGTATCACGTGCAACGTGTCGAGTTCTATACACATATATATGTATATACATATAGGGGAAAGGCTTGAGGATTTTTGGCTATATGACGCGTGTGAGTAGGGTGAAGGTTCGATTGTTAATAAATAACAATGTAGCCGATCCGGGTCGACAACCTTTTAAATTAAAAATTAAAGAAAAACAATAAACAAACATGGAGCTGTGTGCAATACACACTCACACTGAGGAAAACCGAGGAAAGTATAATAATATACGCGCCACGCACACAGAATAGAGTAGAGAGTGGCGGCGGAGAGTTTTTACGACATAGGAGTCGATCCTACCCCGAATGCGCGCCAGTAGATAATACCAAAACTCATCTCGCTGGGTACAAGACATATCTGCGTTTGTATAGTATGCCTAAAGATCAAATATCGTTGGACAATAGCGAATTAAGTTTTGAATATAATGTTTTATGTCGGACTGTTTTTTAATTATTTGTTACATCAACAAAGGGCCAATTAGTTAAGACAATAGCATTGTTCGAATTGTCTCTCGACACTGACGTGTCGCCTGCCGAGTTGCAAAAATAGTTTCAACGCGGGTGTGAGATGAGATGACAATCAGTCGTTTACAAATTCATGGGGAAACATTCGCTTGGATCTATACAAATTAATATAATTAAAGTGTTTTTCTGCGCAAAATAACTAACAAGACCGAAACAATCATTATTATTTTTGTCCGTCTGTCTGTTTGAGTAGCTTGTTTGTCCGTTCGATTTATGCTTTTATACATAAAATGCAATAGGTAATTTACACGTGACCTCGAAACATTAGTAGGTACATGTAATCGTTTCACGGACGTTATATATTTTGCTTTGCTCGAAATTTTAACTTAATTTTAACTTCGGGGTCAATGTTTTAATGTGAATTAATAAATGAAGAATATACTTCGTTATTTGCAATTTGATGAATAAACGATTTTCAAATTATAGGTAAGTATATATATAAATCCAACTATATGTTACAATATATTAAAATGCTTGTAATTCAATAGTCCATAGCCAATTAATCAAATGACTAATCGAAGTGGATTACTTAATGTCCCCTACTAGTGTTACCATACTCGAAAATATATTAACATTTTTTTAACAATGATTAATCAATTACCGGTGTTGTACGTGAGTTAGTCGAATAGAATATGTTGAAATGAGTTCTTGGTATGTCAAGTGCATATTCTAACTATGGTAATGTGGTATTATTTTAGTTTTAAAAATGTAAATTGTAAAATGGCAATTCGATTTTCAAAGATTTTTTTTTTAATTTATGACCACATACTGACAAACATGTGCCATTGTCATTTTTCGAGTGTTTGTTTTTTTTTGTTTTGCTTCGTTTCGCTCCGTTAATTGCGAATTTGTAAAACATTATCCTAAATAATATTATGAATGTGAAAGTATGTTTGTTACGCTTTCACGTCTTAACTATTTAATCCACGATCATGAAGTTTTGTAAACATGTCAGATAAACAGAAAAATACATAGTAACTAACATAACGGTAACAGCCCCCCTAGATATGATATTAATTTATATATCAAGTCATTTTTTTAATAATATTTGAGAAGTCATAAATATATGTTTGATTTTTGTTATGAGGAAATACTTCTTATATCGTATTTTTAGAGTTACGTTAAAAACATAGCGTATGCCAAAAAATAGACTGGGCTTTGATTACGTAAATTAATGTCAGCTTGTTAGGTATGCGTATTAGGTATCTTTTTTTGTTATTAATGAATCACGTTTACTCACAGAGTCGGATTTAAAGGTCTGGAGGCCCTGAGGCCACAGCGGAGTGGACGCCCTAAATCAACAGGGGGGTAATAATTATATTATTAATTAATTTGAATACTTTTATTTCTGTCAGTAAGTTGTAACTACGCATAGTTCATTATATTCATTTTTTTAAAAGTGTGAATTTATAAAGAAATGTACTTTGCCATATATGAGGCTTAGAGATCTCGTACTTTGTTGTATCCATGATTAAGTTCTTAGGTCTTTTATCGGTATCGCCATTGGTTCCTTAATTAGTTGGAGAAGTCTTTTTATTTAACTTTGAACTTAGTTAAAGTATGCATTCTGTCAAATTGGCCAACTTATGGTAAGTGGACCTCACCTAATAGACTTAGCTCTGTAAATTATATTGAATATCCTTTACATCATCAATGCGTCAAATTTTTGAACTAAGATGTTATATCACTTGCACTTGTTGCTGCTGATAGAATATACCTACTTAGACGTGCATGCAGAAATTCTGTACCTGGCAAAACAAGTTCATAGTTAAATAGGTCCAGTATCAATTTTAATACTTTTTGGATATATTTTTCATATGATATATTAATTTGCGCGCTTTGGGTGTAAGAACGATTCATATGACGTTATGGCAAAGTGTTATTATAAAGTTCTCTTATGACGTCATGACGTCATATTGACA
The DNA here is from genome assembly GCF_905147765.1 of Vanessa atalanta. Lineage (NCBI taxonomy): Eukaryota > Metazoa > Arthropoda > Insecta > Lepidoptera > Nymphalidae > Vanessa > Vanessa atalanta. Next base: position 5,235,501 of record NC_061896.1, read on the forward strand.
TGTCAAAAATTTCTTTGCTGTTTATGATAATAACGAGAACAATCATTTATTTATGTTATTAATAAAAATGATTATTTTTATTTCTTTTAATTTACTCTATTTCCATTTTTCGATTATCTTTATTATAAGTTATTCTCATAATCATTAATTTTAATGTTTCAAATCAGTCGGGCGTCCCGTGACGGCCATGTTTTTTTATTATATAGGATAACGTCTCAATGAATCATAAATACATCCAAGCTATGTTAATTAGAACTATTTTTATCTTGTTCGCAATGATCATTGTCTCGCCAACTTCCCAATCACAAGACCCAATTCAATAACTAAATTTAGTACATAAAATGTTGTGTGGTTGTACAGGTGTGCTTTAGTTGTGATAAATAATGAGTTTCAAGAGGATTCTACGGAGACAAAAAAGAATATATGGTATTTTTTTTTTTTTCTTAAACCGTAAATCGTGCTACCTATGCCTTATTTAAATATAAAAAATATTTTTTGTTGTCATGTTAAATATGCAATTAAAAGACTCAAAATTAATTTAATAAGCGGTGTATTTAATTGAATAAGGGTACACTTTTTAATCTTTTAATGTATTATATATACATGTATAATTTTTTAGGGTGTTTTATCATATATTGAAAGTATTGCCGATAAAATATTCGGATAACTGTAATTTGGTAATAAAGATACGTAGGCTCAATGTCAATATTTTATGACGTAATGCCTACGTCATGTTGCTGAATGTGAACGGAACGGGTCGCGGGCGTGCCGTGCCGCGCCTCCCCAGTGCAGCTATTTGTTTGCGCGGGAAAGCGCGCGTCCGTACATTAAATCGGTCTGTCCTCTGTTAAACATTTTGTTTATAGGTGTTTTTGTTTATGTATAAAAGAAAAGTGTCGTGAATTTTCCTGTTTTCAACAATGGAAGATGGTATGTTCTTTTTTTAAATTGTGTTAGTGATTGATTGTTTCGACAATATTATTTTTTATACGACGAAACACTTTGATTAAATAAATAGATTTAAAAAAAATGATCGTCTTTTCAATACTGCAAATGTTTATTAAAAATTACAAAAAATCTAAATATAATAAAAAATAAAAATAAGGAAAATTAAACTAAGTACAATATTCGTTAAGTGAAATAATTATATGTACGAAAACTATTTTAGTGAGTAGTTTTGAACTCGTGCGAATATTTTTTTTATCTTTCACTTTATTTGGTAAGTTTAGCTTCTCTTAATATATTAAATCAAATATGATTTTATTTTGTACGTATTTGCGTATAATAATATTACATCTTATAACACATATTAACGCAAATTTATAACAGAAAAATAAAACAACTGGAAAAATAATGATTATTATTAGTATCGTTGAATATAAACTAGCGACCCGCCCGGCATCGCTTAAGTGAAGTTTATTATAAATATAATTCAGCAATCACTCAGCAATAATATAGCTTTCTACGAGTGGTTTTTTTTTTTAAATCATTAGTTCCTGAGATTATATCCCAGTTACAAACAAACAAAATTTAACTTTTTATAATATTTTTATAGCATGGCAATATTTGCATTATAATTTCTAACAAATAAATGTATTAAATATATAAAAATAATAATAAAAGAATATCGGTACTGTACTATCTTCGAGATAAGATTAACAAACAGATTAACGAATAGGTGCTTATTATATTTATTTTAATATAACAGATTGTAAAATAATTATTTAATTATAACTTATCACATATTTAGTAAGTATATAATATGAGTTTTTTTTTTAAATTAATAAAAATGTTATGCACCGAAGGTGTTATTATGAAAATCCTTAAAATGAAATATAAATACTGAATTTGCTTTTGATGAGATCGACAGAAAAGGTAGTATATTGAGGAAACCTGGGGGAAATTCTACTAATTTAGAATGATTTTGATACGTTTCCGATTTAACTTCGAATATTTCCATCAAAAATTAACTTTGGCTTATTCGTAACTGAGAACAATTTCTAATTATTTATTCGATTACAACACGATTCCGATTTTATTTCGTTCTAATTTCAAATTAACCACAATGTGTTAGTAAAATAGGAAAACGACTGAACGGCGACGATTTCGTTTCGATTCGTTTGCGATGAAGTATTTATTTGTTATTAGAACTGGCGCCCATGTATAGCCGAAGGGGGGGTTAAGTTAACAAACCTTAGATGTACATTGTACAGTATTCCATGCAATTTCTTAATAGCTCTGGTTATGCTGCAGACGGATCTTGAGTAATATATGTTCACAATTTATATCCAATTTTATTTTAATTCCAAAGCTTCGAAAACAATATCGCTGTCAATCAAAACGTCATTTTTTAGCGAATCCATAACGAATATCAGAGATTTGACCAATATCTCGGCAATTCAATGTCGAAGTTGTATATTTGTCTTTACTTTTGTGGTTGGAATATTCTATATATTGTTTCTGAAGAGGCAGTGGATGCGTTATATCGTCACGTTCATGCAGCCTCTCCGATCTTCGCCCAAGGTAGCCATCGCAGTGGCTCTAGCTATGGGAATCGGGTAAAAAAAATTTTTATACTCCAGTAGAGCAAGAAGTCTAAGATAGAATCCTTTAAAACGAGTTAAGCTTTGTATTACTTTTAATATTCTATAGTAGGTATTTATTTTTTAAAGACGTGAAATCGAAATGAAAAAAAAAACATACTTAAGTAATCTTACGTGTTCTTTTTTAATGTGAATCCAACACTTGCTCTGAATAAAGATTCCACTGAGATGGATCGGCAGGACACTTAATAGCTTCGTATTTAGTTAGTCTATATTTCTGAAAATAAATGTTATATTAGCAGCCTTCCCTCCCTTTTAGCCTTTGCATTATATTGATTTTATTAGCGATTAAAAATATGAATTATCATTTGGAATAAATATTGACATTTCAAACGTACCGTAATCCGCAGATTATAAACCAAAATGTACATGAAACGCGTGGAACATGATACTGAAGCAAAGGCAAAACAAAATCAACGTCAAAATAAATAAATAAATTGACAGCACTTTTGACGTAATCCATAAATGCGGATCGTTGTAATTTGTCTAGACATGTTATGATAAAAAAATACAAACATAATAATTTCTGAACTTATCTAAACGCCGCATAAAATATAAACAAATAACAATCCCAATGTATATATATTTGTATGTATATATTAATTTCAGATATGACAAAATATACAAAAAGAAGCGTCGTCACAAACAGTCGGGAATTTGTATTCGCTTTTGTTGCTTCAATATAATGTTTCGCGCGTTCCATATGACTTATTTCATAAGCGTTAAACGTATCTTAATCTATAAGTACTTACATTGTGTTCTTGCCTAAACGTTTTTTAACAAAACCCTAGGTTTCATTTTGAGCTAACTTTTGTCTTAAACACGATAAATGATGAAATATTTTAATGAAAGCCAGGTTATTATGTTATATAATTTTGATCAGTAAATTTAATAAGTATTATATACAAGCGGTCATTGAACGATAGTAACCGAGGGCGATGCGGTCACATGAAAGGGAATGCGGGGTACTCGTCGGAAACGTAATAAATAATTGAAGAATTTAATTGGAATATAATAATTAGGTACATGTATACACGTGTTTGTAAGTATAGGGGTCTAATATAAATATACGATGACGTATGTAGAGCCTATTCCAATGGAAGTAGGAAAAACGATAAACAAACCTTAGATTTACGTATTTCATGCGATTTGCTAATAACTCAGCACTTGTGCACTATTAAGAGTTAATCATTAATATATCCTTATTTATAATACAACACTATTGCACTTAATCAGTTATTTCTACTTTAGTTTTATTCCCAAAATTCCGATGACAATTCCGTCGACGTTCAAAGCGCCATGTATTCGCAAAACATTAGTGAATATCATAGACAAATCAAGCTCTCGACCAATGATGTCACATCAATTTGCTGTCAAATTTTGTATTGTATGTATATATTCATACTAGCATCTACGTCGGAATCCGCACGTCAGAGTGACAGGTGCTAGGTCTCGAAGACGTGCAAAATTTCACGATTATCGCTCGAGTAGTTTAGTAAGTGTAACAAACAAACTCATTTGATTTTATAATATTAGTTATGATGTTTCATCATAGTGAAAAGTATTTTTCCGTAATTATCTCTATTATTGCTCTACAAAGCAGTTGGGAGAGTAAAAAGTTATTGGATTTATCTATAGACAAATTAGTGTTAGGTATTGAAATAATATTTCTATTTATGACTCATTTTACATGTATTTACATAATTTTTAATTGCTCATTCTCGTGTTTATGGTTCACAGTTCAAATCCGAGATTGTACAAGTCGGACGACATTTCAATCTACAGCAAGTTATTTTCAGCTCTAAGTACAGATGCTAAAGTGTGTAATGGCTTAATTCTTAAAAGATTGATATTAATTAATTTCCATCTAGTTAATTAATAATTTTCTGTTTGAGACACTACGCGCCTATGTGTGGCGGTTTTAGTATAACATAGTTGGTCATAAGGCTGAACTCTTTCGGGACAGAAACCGATGGCTTATGTTCAATCAAATTATTAAAGAGCGATAAATTGCGTATACATTGCCCACTGTAAGATCCTTAGAAATTGAACTTTGCCAAAACTTGGAAGACATGTTTAAAATAAAAAATGATTAGTGACATTAAAAAAGGCTAACAAGCGCCGAAAATAATATCAAGGGGCAAACCTATATACAACAACTACCTACATTAAGTCGAATTTGTAACCTTTATCTTTTTGTCCAAAAACTTAATTCGAATGCATAAAATGTTTCTTCTTTTCGTAAAAAAAAAGTTGTATCGAATCGGAAACCTCATTTTTGTAAAAACACTTAAGGATAATTAAAAACCCCCTGCTTTATAAAGTTGGCTAAAAATAAACATCCCACGGGGACAGTATTGACGTGGTTACAAAGGTATATTCGTGTTATTTTATAATGCAATATAATTATTTTTATGTCATGTATAAGGCTTTTAAATGTGCCTTAATTCATATGTTATAGTTGTAATATATCAGATTACCCAAAAGTTGTTAATAGGGGTATATATTGACGTTTCTTCTTTTTTTTTAAATTATTGTTGCTTTTATTTGTGGCGAAAGGGCACAGATGATTTCGCCAATATCACGTTCGAAACCGTGATTCTTATTTGCTTACAAGTATTACAATTATGTGATATTGCAATTTTTAATTGATATTGCTTGAACAGTTTAGAAATTTATGTACTGCAGAGCCAACTAGCGGCGAGTTACAACAAATTTGATAGTAAAAAAATATATGCCCATGTTTATACTGATCGGTGAAATTATGTCGAAGGCTGTTAATTTCAAACATAATTACTTAAATTAATTAGATTTTATAATAAAAGGCAGATGGAGCGTGCGGAACATTATAGTGAAGCAACAAAGCGAATACAAGATAAAAAGCGAACACAAATTCCTCGAAGTTGGAAACGATGTGTCTTTATTTAGGGTTCCCTACCTACCTTACTCCCTAAGAGGCACCCTATTACTAAGACTCCGCTATCCGTCAGTATGTCTGTCCGACTGTCAACAGGCTGTTTCTCATAAACCGTGTTAGTTAGACAGTTGAAATGTTTACAGATGTTGTTTTTCTGTTGCCGCTATAACAACAAATACCAAAGAACAGAATAAAATAAATATAAGGGGGCTCCCATATAGCAGCCATTTTTTTGCTTTTATAGATAATGGTACGGAACCCTTCGTGTGCGAGTCCGACTCGCACTTGGCTGTTTTTTTTAATACGACAATATAATTAATAATCAAAGTAAATTCCTTTTGTTTAGTAATCTGTGGATTTGAAAAAATATTTTTTCGTATTTGTCTTTATCGCTAGTAGATTTAATAGTTAATGTTTATTGTTCACTGAAATGCCACTGACGAAAAGATTTACTCGGTCTAATCTTTTCGAGGTCGCCCCAAGAGTTGTGTACACGTGCGAGAGTAAACACAATTATCTTGCGGATATTCCTATACATCTATTTAAGACTTGTTTGTTGTTTATTATCTTAATTTTGTTATTATCATCCGCAAATAACGATCAGACCTCGTCTTAGGTGGCGAAATGGTTGGGAAGTCCTGGGATGTCCCGGAGACTTGCGATTGCTCGCGTGACAAGTTGTGGACTTTATTTTTCTTGAAAGTATTGTAATAGTTGTGTTAATTTGAACAATATAATTGGTTTAATTTTACTATTAAGTTTGAAACAAAATAGAGTTAATTGAATAATAGTTTTCATCTAAAAGATAAAATTTAAAACATTAAAAACACAAAAAAAATGTTGAAATGACTAAATATTTAAACAGTAAAAGATCATCTTTTTGCTAAATTGATTACATCTTTCTCTTCATTTCTTATGTAGAGTTTCGTGAAAGCGCACCTGGGTTAGTATCAACTAATTATATGTTATTTACCTTTAAAAATATACTAAAAGTTTTTTGAAATTACCTATCAAAAAAAAAAATAATGAAAAAATACTCCATATTCATATAAATTACAGGCCAGCCGTTGGGTCAAACAAACAAACTTAGAATTTAAGTTTGGACGATAATTTTTGGAATTTATAATCAAGTATCTCTTTTCTATCGAAATCCCGTCAATTTTAAGGTCCGTTACATTTATAATCTTCATCATTTTGACGAAATGGCTCGTGAACTCCTGAAATGTTTTCGTTGGTATTCACACTTTTTCAAGGCCTTTCATTTCGCTTTGGCAAACATAAGCTGGGCTGAATGAGGAGTTAAGATGATATTCAACGTATGTTTCTGTCTCTTTCATTTGAATATTAACGAAAACATTTTTTTTTAATATTGGTTATTGCCATTCTTCTAAAAAGGATTTCTATACGTTTAAATATAAAGATCTATGTGTATTAATTTGAATTACTATTTCATGTCTGATATCTGATGTGACAGAGAATTCGAAACGGCTGGACTTCTCGTCCGTAAAAGGGAGTTTCAATACTGCCAGCTTCCAGATTCTGGGTTGCTTCTGAAGAATTTAACTACGTTTTATAAGTTAACTAAAGCAACGTCGTAGTCAAAGTTTTTGCTTGCTTTTTAAAGTCTGCACGATATGGAAAATAACAGTAATAAAAATTAACCATAAAGATTAACAATTTTCTTAAGATTATTTTACAATGCAGATAAGCTGGTAATTGTCGTTGTTTGATAAATATTATGACTGTTTTAATACGAGTTGTATATTTTATAAATAAACTTATACAACATGTTATGTTATAAGCGTTAGATATAAAATTATGTTATGAGTTGAGCCGTGAAACAAAAATTAATGGCTTGCTTACACGTATTGACATTTCAGTACAGTCTTGATTAATAAGATTGTGTCTCTTTTTTTATTTACCTCAAGGACAAGGACAGATATGTCTATTTCTATTTCGAATATTTATGGTCTTAATTCATCTCATATGAATCCAACGAAAACAGGTTTTGTGAATAATACCTTATGAAGTTCGTATATGTCTTCCGATGATGCACGTCATGATAGTTTTTATGCAGTTTGAATATGTTTATTGTACAAGTATTAATTAGGCATTCGCCATTTTTAGCAAGACAAGACTTGTAACCTTCCCGATTTCAGACGCATACAACGTCCTCGGGTATTTTTGTCAGCCAGCCTGTCTCTTGTGTACGTTCATAATACATGTGACAGGGTGCTCCCTACGCTATTTTTATTGAACATTTTGTCATGTCATGCAAAGATATAATCGGATTGTCAAATTAGTAGTGATGTAAAAAGTTGAAGAGTTAAATTAAGAGTTTAATTATAATAATAATGATTTTTATTTGAAACTATACAATTTCACTTCAATATTTTTAACTTATTTACAAGTCCAAAACCATTTTACGTTAGATGGGCTAAATTTTGAAAAGTTATGGAAGGTAATGTCGAATGATAAACGGCGTTTAATGACCTTGAAACCATCGAATAAGGTATTAACTTGTATTTATTTGAAGTGTTTTCCTTTAAAAACTAACGCCGGGAAAGTACCGAGGACAAAGTGCTTAGACTGCACGATTCTTTGTTATAGTTATGAATTCAACGTTTATAAGTATATTGTTTGTATTTCAATGTAACACTCTTTTTTTAGTTACAGTAAGCGTGACAATTATATTGTCTTAATTTATGAACTCAATAATGTCTATGACTCGTTTTTTTTTATTAGTAATTACCGTGTAAATATGAATTTAATATAGACTTAAGGATTGTTTTCAAGGCAAGGCTAACTGCGAACAGGGTATTTGATGTCTGTCGCGTGAAACCCAATACGTTTCTGCAATAAGCGACTGAACGAACTTCAATCGATACTTTCGATAAAAAACAGATATACACGTTATTTTTTTGGTTCAATGTGTGAAATGCAAACTGCGTGATAAATTAGACACAGTAGTACATATCAATAGAGAATCTATTTCATAGAAAATATCAGTTAGTCAGCCGCTGTGATATAAAGGTCAGGAGGACATTGATATAAAGTTATACGTCGAATGAAATTACTTTGGAGCCAAAATTAACATTTGTGCGTAACTTGAATAAAATAAACATTCACAGACATACAATTACGTGTACACTTAAAAATAGCGAATCTACTATATATTCTTGATGAATATTAATGTGAAGATTTGCAAAATTTAGTATTCCTAAAAAAGGATCAATCAGTAGTTAAGTTAACCGTAAGATTCATTAAAGATCCCGTTCCATTGAGGTAAGTTCAGATAAATGGGGAAACGCTATGTGGTTTGTGCTGAAATTTGTATACAACCGGTTTCGGTAATGAGGTCAAAGTTCTTGTGACAATTCAATGTAAAGATTACTTGTACCGAATTATTGTCTGATAACAAAAGTAGGTCAACTCATTTCGAAATTTTAAAATCTTATAGCGTTTAATTTGTTTTTATAAAAAGACTAGATCCATACATGTCCTGAATTTGTGCGGTTAAAATTTAGTATAAAGATATTTTTTTTAACTAATAAGATATTTAAAAAATTGAGAAATGCTGGGAAGCTATATATAGGATAATGAAGGATTATAATGTTTATTTACGTGAGAAGTAAAACTGGGTCCACTATAGCTAAAAAACATTTAGGTTACCCCATAACAACAAAAAACTTTCATCACAATTTGTCGAGTCGTATAATATAGGAGAAGAATTACGAACACACACATATCAAATTGATATATGATGTCTGATGTATGTACGTACAACTTTGCATTTAGATAAAAGGTTTAAATAAAAGTTGCATTTTCGAATTCAACGCTTGAAAGTTCAAAAATAGATAAATAATATCCAAAAAAAACTCGTATCAATTTAATGATTTTGGACGAATAATTTATTTTAGTGTGAAAGTAAATCGTTTCTGCTCTTCTGCTGGCACAAGATTACGTTATACAACTATATTTCTTCCGCACATAGTATAATTATAATTGGAAAGCCTTCACATTCTACAAAAAATTGTCTCGATGGAAACACTATCGCTCCATCATCGACCTCATTTTGACATAACAGTCCATATTCGGGTCAAGAGCAACACGAAATAATGCGCGTGATTTATTAAAATATATAGATTTCTCCTCTTTCTTTCTACCTCATATCTTTCTTCTCTTTCATGTAATGAAATGTGTCATAATATGACACCCCTTGAAATTTTCTCTAAATTCTCGTCTTATCCAATTTTCGAATCGTTTCACTTTAAAAATAAGTACTATAACATGCTACCCACCGCAGTTTAGAACAAGTGCAACCATTGGGCGGAAGACGCCACCCATTTTTTGTGCCGTAAAGTACTTATTATTATAGTCACATTTCGTTTATCGTAACGCAAAGGATATTTGTCCAAAATACGTTATAGGCTATTTTGATTGCGTTATCTGGATTTTCACATGTAATTGACTGGTCTAGATTACCCAAATATAATCCAACGCTATCAATATTTTTGTCGAAACCATCTGTTATTCGTATCGTAATCGCTTCGTAAAAGTGTTTAAGGATATGTTGCTAAGTTCTGACGGAACAATCTAGAATACGTAATAAGTCGTCCGTCGTCTTTCTTGTTCGGTTTAATCTTGAGAATTATTGGCATAGTCGGCTTCTGAGGGAAATAGCTTAAATGATCTGACGAAAGACTTGAGCGTTACTGTTTTATTATTTATAGGCTTTAATTTTTTTATTATTGGATTCAGAAAACAAAATTAAACGACCATTGCATGTCCAACAAATGTATTTTTTTTTATATTCTGCTCTATAACGGCAATTAATTGGGTACCTATATATGTACAATTACGTTACGTTTCTGTAAATTAAAATTGATTATAGTTTAGAATCTTTATCTCTTGTTTCTTTTCATTAAACATATTATGAATGATGACGTTTAATACAATGTTCTTGGGTTTGCGGTAAACGATGTTCGTGTAAAACATATAATACCAATCCTATGTCATACAAGGTCATATTTATTAGATGTAGAATCATACGATACGACGTTTAAATAAATCCATTTACCTCAAGTTTTCTTAATTTATATTTATGTTTAACATACAAATACAAACGGCTTTGTCCTTTTTAGGTACTTTTTTTTTGGATCATAAGTCGTGCTTCTGATATTTTAAATTGTTTGTATCCGTGACGTCTTTGGCGTGAAATTTGTCTTGGGATAAAAATTTGGTTTCTTCCCAGCGCATGTGACAATAAAAATACATATTGTAAGATGGACAAAATAACAAACGCTTTCTCATTTACAATATGTATGATACGGAATAAGTTATCTTAATCTAAATATATAATTATATTTTGTTTATCTTCGTCTTTGTGATACAGCCGCTGATCCCGCGCTAATGAATGCTACGCGAATAGTGTGTAGGTAAACGATTTGTTATTACATAATAGTCAACTTGAATATTACGATGTTATGATTGAAATAAATAAAACGATAATATACGGTGTGTTTTATTGATAGCTTTGATGTCGTGGAAAATTTTATTGTTATAATTAATAAATAATAGCTTGGCTCAAGATTAGCTTACTTGGGACGATAGCATATAATTATTGATAAAATAAAACCCTACTTAATATAAAGTCACGATCTTCTATAAAACAATTGATCTTCAATATACTAGCGACCTGTAATGACTTGTATTTTAAGAATAAATAAATAAATATTGGACAACATCACATACATTATTCTGATCCCAATGTAAGTAGCTAAAGCACTTGTGTTATGGATAATCAGAAGTAACGACGGTATCAAAAACACCCAGACCAAATACAACATAGAAAACGAATGAACTTTTTTTACATCGACTTGGTCGGGATCGAACCCGGAACATCGGAGTAGCGTAGCCATGAAAACCGGTGTACACACTACTCAACCACGGAAGTCATCGAATTTGCTATAAAGTAAGTTTGAGCCCCAAGGAAGGACATAGGCTACTTTTTATATCAAAAACGATCGACAAGTGAAAAACAAAAAAAAACAATTAATCTTTAATATACTAGCGACCCATAATGACTTAGTCCGATTGCAAGGTTCTTGTAACTAAGTTCAGAACGACAGAGACACGCTGCGTGGTTAGTGCTGCAACCGGCTTCAATAATGAGGTCATATGTTTGAAATGCACTGTTCGATAGATTTAAGAGTTTATCCTTCAAGTAATCATTGATCGTAACGAACCGTGTGCTTAGCAAGGAAATAATAACTATCTAGAATTATTGCCGCCACTGATGACTGGGCTGGTAAAAATTCAACGGGGATAAAAGCGAGCATTTAAAGCAATTTTTTTTTTTCAAAAATGTTTACATATATTAGACATAGTTATTTATATATGCTGTTGTATTTATATTTATTTATATTATATTGTATATGCAGTATATAATTTATTCGCAATTTAAAATAATAGGCTTGTTTCCACTAATAATAAATCGGATGGCTTTGAGTTTCTAATGATTAACCATGATAATTAGTAAATAAAAAAACAACTTTTCTACAAAAATAATAAAAGATTAATTATATTTTTGGAAAATAAAATCGACAAAATGAGGCATTTAATCACGTGACATTAAACACCAATCAGAGTCGCGTGACGTCACACCTCGCGAAACAAGCGCGGAACGCTACGTTGTTGCTATCAATTATCATTATGGCAGATAAACTGGGGGTACTACTTGGTTCTGGATCTTTCAAACACTCTGCGATTATTGACAAACTTTGTTTTTTCAACATATATCTTCTTGGCATTCGAACTTCGTTGGTATACAACCTGGTTTCATGCGCACTTGTGTCTTTACCCATAATATGATACTCTGTGTAATTAGTCATATCATTTGGCAACTAAAAAAATTAAGAAGAGTTTGAATTATTACATTTTATAAAACGAAAATAATATTTTAACTCAAACAAATCATAAAATCCTATTCTAGTCCTAACACTTTATAGGTTATGTGTGATATATTATATTTGCTAAATTCATTTCTTTTACTATACATTTATAAATAGATATATCAAGTTGTATTTAATACTTACATTGAAATGATCTTCACAGAAATAAATTGTGGAATTAGTTGACAAAATAAGAGCATCTTGCCTCCATGCCATTTTTAACCACTTTATTCGTGTTTATTTATTGTTTGGTACGTATATGAATAATTTTTCTGGCGTTTTTATCGTTGTACTTTCACATTGGGGCACCATACAGTATTTATAATACGAGGAATTCATTATTTATTAAAAAACACAATTGACTGTCATACACAAACACTTCTGTTTCGCGAGGTGTGACGTCATTCAAGACGCCATGAAATCTTGGCCTTTTTCGCGGTCAATTTCAAGTTCATTTCTAAAAACTCAAAATACTAACATAAAAAACCTATTTTTCTTAAAATAGTATATTTTTGGGGTGAAATAGATGCTAAGCTATAGTTTTAAACTAATTTCCAAATTTTGTCAACTAGCCTATTGTCCCTCTTCCCACATTGAAAGCCCAAAGGTTGCCTGGAAGAGATCGCTGCTTTACCGATAAGGCCTGTTTCACCTCATCCAACTTATGTTAATCCAAATGTTAAATTTTGTTTTAAGCATTGGTTTGTAATAAAGAATAAATAATAATCGATCAACAAATAAACTATTCCGTGCGGCCATGCTTTATTATGTTTATTTTATAATAATCCCGTCATGTCAAAATAAAACGTTTTTTTTTATGTATTAAGAGGACTACAAGAGCTAAGTGCCCTTGAGAATCGCACGCACACACTTACAAAATCGACAAAAACGGCAAGCCCGTGTACTAAGGGTTAAGCGAGGTAACGAGATTACGCCCAAATATTCTAATAGATGGCGCCAAACCGAGCGACGTAAGATCAATCATAAATCTCATAAAAAATAGATAGGACAACAGAATTATTTTTATTTCTTTCGATGTTAGTTAACAAATGATTATAAAATAAAACTGATTCAATTAAACTTACAATATTTTTATTTATATTTTGTACACAATAAAATAGACAGTTAGTTTTAACCTTTTTTTTCTATTATTTATATTATTATACCACAATTAGTTCTTATACTAAATATTGAAACATACCAATTTTTAACATTTTATAAAAGTTTAATGATCTATTTATATAATAAAATCGTAAGTGTTCGAAATCTGAAGTGTAGTGACCGTGGGGTAACATATAGCGTAGTATTTGTTCGTTTTATTAATATTGGTTCATAAAGAAAAAATATATATTCAATTTAAAAAAAAAATATCTAAATATTTACTAGAAAAAAATGTTGTCAATTCGATTTGGTTGAATCATTGATGAATGAAAGGTTAATCATAATAGGTTTAATCATAAATCTCATAAAAATAGATAGGATATTAGAATTATTTGTATTGCTTTTGACTGTTATTCGAAAATGATTAAAAAATAAAACTGATTTAATTAAACTTAAAATATTTATATTTAGTACAAAAAAAAAACATTTAGTGTTAATTTTTTTTTAAATTTTTTTATTTATTTTCACTTGTATGTATTAATGTTATTACATATGTCCTGGAATCTTGGAATAAATATTACACCCACTTTCAGCTGAAAGTTGGCACACATATTTAATCTCGATGACAATGCACGATTCATGAATTGCTGCTATATTCAATCCAATATGGCGGACGTTACAAAAAAATTTAAATTTATGAATTACGTACAAATGACACTTCTAAATATTCTAGTTCTCTGGTTCACAACAATTACATTTTTTTTGTTACGACTTTACTTTTTTTTATTATTATTAAAATTAGTTCATACATAACTTTAATTCTTATTATAAACAATCGATAAAATTAAACTCTTACGCAATATAAATAGCTTCCGTGTTATTGTTTTCGACTTTCTTTATTCTGTAAAAAATAAATATATGTTAGTAATTACATTTTTATTAATTATAAAATTATGTATTTAAAAAATATGTATCTTAATATGTCATAGTAGTTATAAAGAAAAAAAAAATGCTTCGAGTTCATGGGGATCGAATGTAGTCACTTGATCCCCATGAAAGTCAATTGATGTTTTTCCTTCCTTTGACCAAATACTCTATCGTAATTATTAAGAATGGCTCGAAAAATCTGATTATATGCGAACTGATTGCACATTTTTCTAATAGATGTTTTCAATATTCATAGTTTATAAAAAAAAATATGTTTACTAATTAAATACTCTTACCTTTTAATATCGTTCATCATATGTATGTTCGGCGCTTGATTTATATAAACGTTTTTTAGTTTTCCTCACGCGTTTCACTTTATTTCCCATATTTACACAATTAAAATTTATAACACTAACTACACTATTTTAACTTAATATATTTATTTACAAGAAAGAATAAAATTTATTATAAGAAAACATGAAACAATGAATTTACTATTAAAATTACAAAAAAATATCTCGTAACGTAATGAATGATGCGGCGAAAAGATCGACACGTCTGTATAGCATCAGGCCTCGGCCGGCATTGTCTGTACACGGCGTTTACGCACACATGCGTACGCATTTTGTTCGAAAATAAGAATATCGGATTTAAAAAAAATCTATTGATTTTACTAAAAAAGTGACACCCAGGTTAAATAGTATATTACTTGTAGAATAATCTGACAAAAAACCAAAATTATGGAACGTATATAAGTATAGTTATTATTGATTAAAAGATCTTTTTAGAGGTAACTTTGTGATTTTTTTCTATCGTACCAAATTAATTACATCATGTTTTCAAAATAACAAATACTTAGCATGTATCCTGAAGATTATCATATATTTTTTTCATTTGGTTTACTGCATTGGATCATATACTTTTTTGCATTATAAAACTTGCATTTAGCTCATGTAGTCCCCTTAAAGTGATATAAACTGTAACAAGTAAATACAACTATAGTTTGAGTAATACTCGAATATTTAAAGTGAACGTCATCATAAACACTTGATCGCCACACGGAATACTAACTATGTATTTTATTCGCTTCTTAAACTCATTTAGCTCTTTTGTTTTTTGGCATTGTGATAATATATATTTTTTATGGCATTGGTTGGCGGATGTGCATATGGGCCACCTGATGCTAAGTGGTCACCACCGTCCATAGACAAAGGCACTGTAAGAAATATTAACCATTTCTTACATCACCTATGTGCCACCAACCTCGGAAGCTAAGATGTTATGTCCCTTGTGCCTATGATTACACTGGCTCACTCACCGCAGAATCGAGCCCGGAACCTCGGAGTAGTGTACCCATGAAAACCGGTGTACACACTACTCGACCACGGAGGTCATCGAATTTGCTATAAAGTAAGTTTGAGCCCCAAGGGAGGACATAGGCTTCTTTTTATATCAAAAACCAACGACAAGTGAGTAAAGCCGCGGGCGTAAATTAGTATATATGTACATTGTACATATATTGTCACGAAAAATCAATGTTGAAAATTGTGTCTTTATCATAGTTAGTATCCGGGAAATGTACTTAAGATATTACACGATTTCTTTGGTACTATGTTAGGTATATATCAATAAATAAACTTTGCAAAAAAAATTATTATTAAAAGTAGTAAAAATGCTATGTTTTGCGAAACCATACTGACGTTCCCAAGGAAGTGTAGGGTTTCTCGGAACTCGCTTTAAGTATTGCCGGTCTAAATACTCAAGAACGTTCATTTGGTAGACGTGTATAAAGCATTGACTTAAGAATTTAGTTTAAATAAAAATCGTATTAGTTTTTTTTTTTTGATGCCCCAAATTTCAGCCTAGCCACAATTAATTGTCAGAGATATATTTCCAAAAAAAATTAAAATAACTATACACTGTTTATAGAATAGATTTATTAAAATAAAAATATTGGCTTGGCTTTTTGGGCTCAAATCCAGCTTATTTAATAATATGATACAAAAAGCCTATAAGGTATCCGATACACGTGTTTAAGTAAGAGCATTAATCAATTGGGATTATCCACCTCAAGGGAAGCCAGTGTCAAGCTGGTGGAGCAGACGCTAGGACTTATCCAAATCATTCAGACAAAATTCAACCGAGTTTGTCATTTGTATATGACATTATAAGATTTTTTCAATTAAACCAGGCTCTCCTTAAAAAGATATTGATGGTACCTGTCAAACTATATTTATCCATAAATCATCCATATGCCTTAAACAAAAAATGGGCACAAAATTAAAAAAAAATGTTTTTTAAATTCATTGTTAAAATATAAAAATAAAAATAGTAGGAATATGATAATTTAAATAGAAATGGTTTACTTGATTATCGATGATTATTTCTTAATATAATAATAATTAATCAAAGTTATAATTTTAAAACGAATTTTATTTACTTTAAATATGCAACGTGTATGTAATGCAGATTATTTTACTTTCAGGGGACGAGATGCCAGTTAGGGACGGCACCAAAAAGTCACTCATCGGCGCCATCGACGATGGAACAAAGACAGTCAGATTTGTGGTATGAACGGCTCTTGTTAGATTTAAATTATATAAAATGTATAAGTCTGGAT
Source organism: Vanessa atalanta (assembly GCF_905147765.1). Lineage (NCBI taxonomy): Eukaryota > Metazoa > Arthropoda > Insecta > Lepidoptera > Nymphalidae > Vanessa > Vanessa atalanta. Next base: position 5,252,622 of record NC_061896.1, read on the forward strand.
AAACTGTCAGAGCTACTGTTGATTACTAAGTATACGCAAACTAGTATAATGGAATATAAAAGTTTCGCTAGTGTCAAGCGTAGCTTTCACGCACACCTAGATAAAACAATTGGACCTTTTTTTGTTAGTTAATTTCTAGTGTATTACTATATAGCCTATTTCAATGGAAGTAGGAAAAAAGATAAACAAACCGTAAATTTACGTATTTCATGCGATTTGCTAATAACTCAGCTATATTGTGCACTACTAAGAGTTTATGATTAATATATCTTTATTTATAATACATTATACAACACTATTAGACTTAACTACTTATTTTCACTTTAATTTTACTTCCAAAATACCGATAACGGTTTCGTCGACGTTCAAAACGCCATTTTTTCGCAAATCTAATGTAAATATCATAGGTCAATCGAACTCTCAACCAACGATATTGTGTCAATTTGCTGTCAAATGTTATTTATTTGTCTTTTTTCCCTTTAAGGTTGGAATGGAGTTCTATACTCTATATATACTATATTAACGGGAATGTTCTGAGGAGCAAATGCCAATGTCAGGAGTACTTTCGCTTTTTATATGAAACGTCTCCTAAATGTATATGAATAGTTACGATTGCACTATTTAGCTGCGTTGGTCTAGTGGCTACGTTATAAGACTGCAGATACCTGAGGGCTTAAAAGTTGAGTCGGCCCAATAAAATGTTATTGATTTTGGGTCGTGAAACTCTATAGCCGGTCGTTATCTGGAAGTTGAAACCGATTGCAGTACCGTGTGTCGGATAATACGTAACGAGGGTGAGGGAGGAAAACACAGTGTATATGTGTTTGCACACGTTGTGGGCTATAATATGTCTTTCGTATTTGGCTAGACTCGAAATCGATCAGAAGGACATCGTCATTATTATCAGCATGATTAAATGCAAGGCAAGGTCCTCAGACAGGTATTTTTTTGTTTAGTTCAATTCTGCCCACGGCAGCTAATCTTTATAACTATCTAACTGCGCAGGAGTTTTTATGGTGCCTGTTTGCGCGATTTGTAACCATATAAGCTAAACACAAGATCCACGGGGCAGCTGAAACATTAAAGTACCTGTTTATTGATAATAATGAACTTGACTGCGATTAAATTGTATTCACCGCCCTCATAGATGTATCGCGCGCGTCCTGTGCACGCCCCGCTTGCCGGGACTCACTCTGACGATTTAATACATCCTGTAAAAATGGAAATATACACGTCCCCTTAGAATATATACATTTAAATATCTATACATTAATAGACAAACACAAATCAATTATAAAAATAATAAATAATAAAATAATAATATATAATAAAATAATAATATTAATTAGATCAAAAATTTAGTTAATTTAAATTTAGATAACATTTGTTAAATGTAAATCTATTTAGACATTTGAACGTAAAACGGAACGTACTTGTATATTTTGTATGAAAATTACTTGTTATGTAATTTTATTATATATTTCGACCTCGTGACTTACGTAGTAATAAAAATACATCGCTTAAATATTTTTGTTTGTACATTTATTTAGTCAGGATAAAGTAACATTGAATATTTATTAATTTGACACATTTACAACAATAATATATATAGCACTAAATTGGTGATAATTGTCGAAGCATTTTCTGCTAGATAACCTTGAAACGTAAAGGAGAGAATGTTTGGAAGTGTGTCAAAAAATAAAAGTAAAATAAAATAGACTTGTCTTCAACAAAATACTATATAAACATATTATGTACATACTATATTTGGGGGGGGGGGAGGCGGTTGGAGACGTCAATACATCTTACAACAATAATTGTCATGTAACATTTACAGGAATGTTTAAAGTGAAATTTAAACAACTTCTTCTTCTGTCTGGAAGTTAGGCTTCCATAGTTTTTATATGTTCTCTCTCGTCAGTATGTAACACGTATGACTCTTAGAAAGCCATTTTTACATAAGTGCGTTAATATCAGTCATTTGTCAATCCACTAATTTATATTAATAATTTCGTGCAGGTTAAGTAGATGTTTTAAATTGGCATTTAAGCTTGAAACAGTTTAAAACATTTACATTTCGTGTTTAATTTTGTTCATTGCCTAAGTACAATAACCTCTGTTACTATGCGCACATATCGATATTAATAATTTCGTACAGGTCTACGATAGATCTGATCAAAGTCTATCCACAGTTATAGATCGTTTTAAAATGATGACGTTTAGACCAATGCGATCCATAACCATTAAATCCAAAACCTATTGAATTGAATAATATGCCCTAATTGAAAAACAAAACATAAATATAAAATGTTCTTTAAGACTCAAGACTTACGTCGATTTTGATTCAGATATACGAAGCGGAAAGATCTGAAGAATTGGTTTCCCATCAGTTAGACAAAACAGAGGCTCAGCCGCAGGAAGGATGGTACGAGCAAGATCCCTTAGAAATATTACATAATATTAAAATGTGTGCTGAAAATGCTATCGACCAATTGGCTGAATTTGGTAAGTTTTGTTTTCTCAATAATACGTTATTTAAATATGTTTTTTTCCAATAATTTGTATCACGTAATTCATCCGGCTCGAAGGACCGATTTTTTGATAATCAAAAAAATACTTAGTTATGCGTCTAGCTTCTTTAAAGACAAATTATAATAGATTAAACCACCTTTTTCATTTTGTATTATAACTTTTTGCAGGATATTCAAAAGACGACATAGTTGCCTTAGGTATTACAAATCAAAGGGAGACGACGATAGCATGGGATAAATTTACCGGCGAACCTCTACATCCTGCCATATGTAAGTTTTTTCACAAATTGTTGTAATTTTTACCGTATTTTACACATCATCACATATTGTGATATGGGTGATTTCGGTCTTATTTCTTAATGTTATATAGTAGATGTTAAGTTAAATAGAAAAACAAAGACACAGCATTGTTAAAGAAATCACCCTCTAAACTCTAAACGAAAAAATTACGCTGTGATTTTTTACTAAACCTAGCTAACCTAACTAGTTTATAATAATGTTAAATGTTAAATTTATGAATAAAACAACATTATAAGTTTCTAAGCGTCAATAGCACAATGGTTTAGGGGTCGCCTAGCGATGTAAAAATCGCAGTCGCCTGAATTCTTGGGCTATTGTCGTCCCTACTCCTAACACAAGTGATAAGCTTAAAAGAATGGGTAAAGAGGAATATTAGTAACTCCATTAATTAATTTGGGGTATTGATAGCTATCTTTTTTTTTTAAATTATAAATAATTAGTTCTCGCTCTCGGCTTTGCTCGCGTGTTTGTTCTTAAGGTTGTCGGGTCGTCATGTAGTCATAGTAAAATAACGTTTAAGTTTCGAAAAAAAAAACACAAATGTTTGCTAATTGTGGAAGTAAAATAGTTGGTGAGTTGTAGTTGTCTATGCAGACGGGCTTTGCACAAAGCTCTACCTCAAAGTAGGCTTTATAGGTGTAGATTTTTTAATATAAATATGGGATTTTGCCTTTCAGCATGGAACGATATCCGCACAGATAGCACAGTGGACGCGATACTGGCGAAAGTACCAGACCGCAACAAAAATTATCTTAAAAACATCTCAGGCTTACCAATCAGTCCCTACTTTAGTGCTCTGAAGATGAGGTGGTTGAAAGACAACATCAAGTCCGTGAGACGAGCGAGCAGGGATAAGAGGCTACTGTTTGGTACCGTCGATTCTTGGATTGCTTGGGTAAGTTTGGACCTTAACATGGACTCTTAGGAAAATTAAATTAGGAAAAAAACATTATCAACCGGCTAAATACGAGTAGGACTCGCGCACGAAGGGTTCCTTACCATTATCTATCTTTGGTAACGGAGCCCTAAAAAAGCGTAAACTTATATGGATTGCATAAAAATTGGTGTTCAATTCTACCATTTTTTTACTTTAATTGTTGTACCACCACATGTTGTGGAGGAAGGGACGGATATCCTTAAATTAAATCTGGCTACGATATTCGGTATTTTATCTTAAACGTTATTCGTGAAATAAAAGATTAAATAAAATATATTATTTGTAGAATTTAACCGGTGGCGTCCACGGCGGACTTCATATAACCGACGTGACAAACGCGTCAAGGACGCTACTCATGAATTTGGAAACACTGAACTGGGATCCAATGTTATGTAGGTATGTATAAATTAATTTTGATTTACGGCCCTGAAGACTGTACATGATATCGTCCTGACTGTACACGATATCGTCTTGACTGTACATGATATCGTCCTGACTGTACATGATATCGTCCTGACTGTACACGATATCGTCTTGACTGTACATGATATCGTCCTGACTGTACATGATATCGTCTTGACTGTACACGATATCGTCCTGACTGTACATGATATCCTCCGGACTGTACATGATATCGTCCTGACTGTACATGATATCGTCCTGACTGTACACGATATCGTCCTGACTGTACATGATATCGTCCTGACTGTAGACGATATCGTCCTGACTGTACATTATATCGTCGTGACTGTTCATGATTTCGGTTACATCTCATATTCTTAATGAAAGATTAGTCAATTGCTCAGGACATATGTAACCACTAAACTATTGAAACAACTCTTCTTGGTGGTAGGGCTTTGTGCAAGCCCGTCTGGGTAGGTACCACCCACTCATCAGATATTCTACCGCCAAACAGCAGTACTCAGTATTATATAGTATATCAGAAGACACACGAGCACAAGGGACACAACATCTAAGTTCCCGAGGCTGGTGGCGCATTGGTGATGTAAGGAATGGTTAATATTTCTTAAAGCGCCATTGTCTATGGGCGGTAGTGACCACTTACCATCAGGTGATCTATTTTATCGTCCGCCTACCGATATCATAAAAAAATCACTCTGGCAATCTTGTATGGCACTTTGGCACCTGGAATATTATCGTTGGTTCATTGATCACAATGGATTTTTTACTGCAAAGAAGGTAGGGTGAGAATAATTGGGCAATCACATCATTGCCACCCAGACGGGTAGGTGCAAAGACCTAGCACTAGTGTATCCAAATCCAAGAATGCCATTTAAATCCATTGATCCATTGACAGTATTTTCACTGATTTATTATTAACAGTTCATATGTACAGTTTCAATATGTTATATAAGTATCATTAAATTTTCATCATTAGCAGCCTGTAAATTTCCCACTGCTGGGCTAAGGCCTCCTCTCCCTTTGAGGGAGAAGCTTTGGAGCACCACGCTGCTCCAATGCGTTTTGGTGGAATACACATGTGGCAGAATTTCGTTAAAATTAGACACATGCAGGTTTCCTCACGATGTTTTCCTTCACCGCCGAGCACGAGATGAATTATAAACACAAATTAAGCACATGAAAATCAGTTGTGCTTACTGGGCCACTTGTAGCGTATGGTTATATAAGTATAGTAAATTTTAAATAGATAATGTTATTACAGATTGTTCGGCATACATAGAGAATCGTTACCACAGATACGTAGCAGTGCAGAAATATATGGAATAGTCAAGGATGGCTCAATTTTAGATGGAATTAGGATATCAGGGGTGAGTTCACACTTGAGCTGACTGGCTACGGCTGGGCTAAGACTTTATATCTTGTTACGGAATGCTGTCAGAGCTAAAATTGCAATGTTGGCTCACTTGAATGAGTAGTTTCTTTTACTTTTTATTATGGGAGTATATTGGTGAGCCTCCAAAGGTTTCCTCTGTAAAAATAAGGTTAGAAACTTCCTCACACGTTGCCGGGGGTTCTAAGATGTTAAATTGCTCTGCAATTACACTGGGTCTAGAATAGGGCGCGCAGATATATCGAATTAATAATATGAGTAGTAAATCTCACCAATAGATCCTCGGCAACCAGCAGTCGGCGCTGGTCGGCCAGAACTGTCTCCAAGCCGGCCAAGCGAAGAACACGTACAGGACGGGCTGCTTCCTGCTGTACAACACGGGCACCCGGCGCGTCCAGTCCACGCACGGCCTGCTCACCACGGTGGCCTACAAGCTGGGGGCCGGCGCGCCCGCCGTCTACGCCCTGGAAGGTGCTTTTGGATGGCATTCATTAGCAACATTAGTTTAATCAGTGGACATTTTGTTCAGTATGTATCAATACAGCCGCTGTAGTTGTAGTTTGATTGAAATGTATTCATCAATCCTCAGGGTCGATAGCGGTCGCCGGCGGTGCGATGAAGTTCCTTCGCGACAACCTGAAGCTGATCAAAGACGTGACGCAGGATACTGAGCACATTGCGGGACAGGTGTTCTCGACCGGAGACGTCTATTTCGTGCCGGCTCTTAATGGACTCTACGCGCCGTACTGGCGGAAGGACGCTCGGGGGTAACTTCATTTTTGTAACTTCGTTTGTATCAAGAGGGCTCCCTTGTTATTTTTTTACTGGTTTCAGACCCTAGATCGGGTCGATAAACAGTTATTGGGTTTTTTGGCGGGAAAAATTCTCAGTAACAGCCCAGAGTCTCGAAGTAGGATGTGTGCAGTGTACACTTGCCTCGGTGCATAAAGCCGTTGGTCCTGTGCCTGAAAGCTTTTTCAGTCGTATTGGATTTGCCGTCCCGTCGGATTATGAGAGTGCACCGGTGTTTGAGCACACACTGGTGCATTGAATATGCCCTGCGAGATTGGCCACCGTGACCGTAACGGTCAGGACTACAATATCATGGAGAAGGCAGGTGTGAACGTACATTCAGTTATCAGTATCACATTTTATATATCAGCAGAATTACCCTAAAAAATACAAAGATAATTTTCATAGAAAATACTAAGATTGCCACTCATATAGTCTAGCACCGTGTCGAGTGATGTTTTATTTTTATTTTTTTAAATCTACTTTGATCTCACTCGAAACGTTAATTTTATTTATTTATTTATAATACAAAACTGTATACATAAGATCACTTGTATATTTTTAAAACCCATATTGTATAGAAAACTTAGTTTCGACAAATTTTGTATTTAAATCCGAGCGTTCACCAGCCTTGCTCAATGTCTAATCCAATGGCAGGAGGAGTGCAGACAAATAACCAACTTTGACCTTGAATTGACATAACTTTGACATTTGAAGGTGGACATAGTGATATTCATTCCCAAATGAATGAATTAGCAAAAAATACCTAATTTTAATTAATTATAAATGTTCGTCCATTAATATATCACACCTGCTAGATTCTCGTGACGTCACATGTATACTAATATTATCAATGCGAAAGTAACTCTGTCTGTCTGTTGCTCTTTCACGGCCAAACTACTGAACCGAATTTGATGACATTGAAACAAGCTCGAACTCCAAGGAAGGACGTAGGCTCGTGCCCAACACTTAACGAGCCCCTAAAAAGCGAGCGACAACTAGTTGTTTACAAATCAATTAAATGTTTTTCTTCAATTCTCTTCCAGTATCATCTGCGGTTTGACAGCATTTACGACGAAAAATCACATAATTCGAGCTGCTTTGGAAGCTGTATGTTTTCAAACAAGGTGAGTTACGTCAACAGTTCTAAATGATATTATAAATGCGAAACTAAGATATAGAAAAGCTTAACAAACTTAAGCTTAAGCTTAATAAACCAATGTTTAAATATAAATAATAATTGTTAAGCAATTATAGAGTTTTGGCAAGTTTTTGAAGTGAAACTCTATGAGAGGTTAAGCGTATAGGTTGATTTGACCTGCAACGTTTATATGCGTAACGTTTGAAAATATATGTTTTTATTCCGAAAACGGTCGACTTCACACAATGAAAGAATAATATTTCATTAAAATAACCGCTCGTAGCGAAATTAACCGTTCTGAACACACAAAGATAAATTGGATAATGATGCTCTAACGTGTTCCCTCTTCTTTCCAGGGATATCCTGGAAGCCATGAACAAAGACTGCGGCATGCCGCTGTCGAAGCTCCACGTTGACGGTCGGATGACTTCCAACGACCTCCTCATGCAGCTGCAGGCGGATCTCACCGGGATACCCGTGTGTGAGTTACATATATACATATATTTATACATATACATAACGATGTAGCACTAGAAAGTATCTAGTGAAGATTATATGTTGTGAGTATTTGAAGATTTTTACATATCGTTTCAGTGCGTGCGCAGTCGTGGGACATGTCCGCGCTGGGCGTGGGCGTGGCGGCGGGCCACGCGGTGGGCGTGTGGGCCGTCGAGCGCTGGCGACACCACGCCACGCCCACGCACACCTTCCTGCCCACCACCACGGATGACGGTCAGTGATCATCTATAACATCTTTGCCGTTTTGTATAATAAATATTGATAATTATAACGAAAATAGTTTCAAAGATTTCGTACATAAATTGTAAAATACTATATTATTTAATGATTTTAATGACCAGCCATTCAAATAAAGTATATTCTGATTGTATTACAGACCGCGATGCGAGATACACGAAGTGGAAGATGGCGGTTCAACGGTCGCTGGGCTGGGCGAGTACGAAGAAGTCCATCACAATGACAGGTCAGGCCAAAAGAAAAAGTAGCATGTTCCAAAGCTCCGATACTCTGACCCCGCCCGACAGTAGGAAGACTTCCTGGGATGTAGACAATATAAAACCGGACATAGACAGCATTAAACCAGCCACCGACGAAGGCGTAGATAACTATATCGAAGAGCTAATTCAGTATTCGGCGCGGAAATTCTCGATTTTCGTCCCGCTTAAAGGTCCCAAAGACGAGCACACGATCTTAGACGACGCCGAGTATTATATGAGTAAAAAAGAATGCGACTACGACATGTGTCAGTGTTGCCAGGGCAAAAAAAAGATACATACCGACTGGAAGACGATTGAGGAAATAATTGAAAACGATCCCGAAATTATTTTCGATAGCGACGACAATCCGATAGTCGTCGAGCCGGTCAAAGATCATTTGTACGAACCGGCGCCGTTAGTTGGGACTAGTTTGAAAAAGCGTATGCAGTTGGAAAAATTGCCCGTCATTTTTAAAAATATTTGCAATAAGTTCACGAACACGTCTTTGACATGAAAATGCAATTTTTCCACGTTTATAACACATCGAATATTTTGATTTTAATCATTGTTTTTTTTTTTATGTAGTTGATACTGTTATGTATAGGTGTACTACACGTATAGTTTTAAATTATTTTAATTTTAATATTTGTAACGGCTCACGTACAATAAGGCTACTAACTTGACCTCAGAATAAAAGTATTATTTTACCTACTAAAGGTCTTTAATTTTTTCAACTTTAATTTCACACTTGCATGATCTCGCATTAGTTTTACCAATAATTTTTACTTAAACACATTCTAATATCCATGGGAAATTCATAATTAAAATTATTAATGGAATTCGATCATACAAAACATACTAATTTATTTAAAAAAAAAAAAAAAAATATTGGACGGAATGAAAATGAAGATTCACAAGTGCTTTTTTAATCATTGCAAAAAAACAAAAGATTCAGTTATTTATTTAATCTTTCAGTTTTTGTTCGATTATTAAGCAATGTATACACAGGCCGTGGTCAGAAGTTTTCTCGGTGAAATTTTTACATTGATGACCGTATGGTTATTTCTAAAGGATATTATCTCATACATTCATCAGCGTCTCAGTACATTGATATCGTTCACATCTACTTTGCCTTAAATTTAATTTTATCAGTCTTAAGTAGTTCTGTCTGGAATTAAATTGACTGTAACACATATATTTATTTAAAATAAAAGTTAGTGTTAGTAAGAAGTGAGTTCTTTTTCTCAATATGGTTTAAAATGCTCGGCTAACTTCGTGTACTCAAAGATAAGTTTTTTTTTTATATATAAAAATATAAATCTTTTTGAGACAAGGGACTTTATATCATAGACATGCTGACTATTTTCAGTGTATTGTCTTTTTCATTCTGTTAAACTAAAGTTTAAACTCGACATAAAACTCAGATACATAACTTCATTTATTTGGCCAGTAATTGAATACCACATGTTTTAAACGGAATAGTTGGTATAGTTATATTTCGTTTAAATATTATTTAATGACTTCATCCTATTAACATCGAATAAGAGACTAAGAAATTCGACGCGAAATTTTGTGATAAAATTGATAAACGTGCTTACGAACACACACATTGTGACGTCACTCCGATAGTTCTCCAATCGTAAATGACATTCAAATACCCTATAATAAAATCTAACTTCATACTTTATATTCAATATGATTCTATGGTCTAGTATTAAAAGGGCTTATATCAATAATCGCTTTTGGTAATCAAAATAGAAACAGCGAGGCGTTGACTGTTTTATATAACATAAGCTTGTTTGTGTTTTTAAATGTTTTGTCCAATGGCAAGATTTTACTGAACTTATTTCATACCTTAGTACTGGGCCACCGAATTGTATACTTTCGTTGTACTAAACATATTTCAAAGAAACGTTTTTTTTTTTTTTAATTGTTCTTTATAACATTATGTGATTTTGATCTTTTCATTTCTTTTACAGAAGAGAGATTCAAGCTATTGGCGTCTATTCCAGCTACGCTATATCTCATCGGTAGCTTCACGATGCTAGTCGTATCGAATATACTTAAGGATAGGTGATTAGTTAGTATAAAGATGCTTTACCACTGAAATTGTTGGCAATTTCTGTGTTTGCAACAGTTTACTCTTCGTATTGTCTTAAATTATTACACGACATTTTTGTTGGTAAACACAGTCATGTACCCGATTGTTGGTAACACACAAATTGCCAAGTTTCCTGTTGTGGACTCAGCTTAACATTAAAGGAGTGAACACACTAGCGCTATCTCACCTATGTGTTTGTCGATTCCAATCAAGTCCTTTCCATTAGGAGAATCTACTTTGATTGATAGGTTTTTTAATATAATTACCGTTCTAATTCTTTTTTTTTAAAAAAGATACAAGATTTGATTTTATATATTTTTTTTTTAATTTAAATATTAACAATAATTGTAAATAATTAATCTGTCAGTGAATTATATGGAATCTTACTAATAATATATTTGAAATTACGCTTGCACCACTGGTCGCTATTCGGACCATAATTCAAGATCAATTATATCGTGAAGTAGAACTCAACGCTACAATCAGACGTAGCTTACTTGGGGTACTTCTTAATAAATATTTTACATTAAAAATATATACTAAGCACCGTCGTTGAATGTTTTTTTTTATTCTATTGGAATGCATAAAACATTCAACGCTTTCAAATATTTCGCTTGATTGTAATCTTGACGTATTATTTCCAATATCAAAAATGTATTTATTAGCGCCAGTGTGTTCGACCCTTGACATGTTATTTTCTATTCCAAATACCTAATTAAAAAATCAAATCCTATTTAAACAATAAGAATGCTCAGACAATACTTTTTCTATGTCTCCATTATTTTTTTTTTAATTCTCACAATCAATTAAATTATGACATATTTATTTAGAATATAAAACTTTGTTAATTTAATCGTTGACTAAATGTTGCATTTTTTGTTGCCATATTTAAAAAAAAAAGTTCTTTTGAACAAAGTAAAACTTTTTATATCTAAATAAATAGCTATGTGTTTTCTATATGTACCTATAATAATAATTTAATTGAAAATGTGATTTACCCTAACATTAAAAATGTGAGTAAGCATTTATTATTTATTAGTCAATTTCATATATTCCTGTGTTCAAAGTAATTATTGGATTGAAATATTTAAAGAATCAATTGTATAATTCTATCGATTAATATTTAAACCAGACTCCGTAGTTAAGAAGTTTTATGCATTTACTGTTTCTTTGTAAATAACACATAATAACCCTGACCGCTAATATAAATAATTCAATTATAGATATTAGTAAATAAATATTGAAAATTACAACAAGTCTGACAATTGAACTATCGATCAGTTAAAAATTCTATTCATATTGCTTAGCCCCGAAGAAATATATTTATTATGTCTCTGCCTATTTATATAAATTAATGCGTAATGAATCCAGCTTTGATTATTTTTATGTCTAGATAGATTGTCAAATTTAAAAAATAGTGGCCAACGTTTGGCCACTAAGTACACGCACAATAGTTTGACGTTTGGTGAGTGTCAAGCGTCGCTGTCACGCACACCAAGATAATGAAGTTTGCTCGTTTGTTTTAGTTCTTTTGTAGTGCGACACTCTATCTCGATATAAATAATCTAAGGATTCCAGAATATTTGAACTTTATGGTCACTGTATAGCTAATAAAAAGTGTTACCTGCGGGATTTTGCAATCGGTAAGCGCTATTTATTGGTTCTAGGTTATAACATAGGCATTTAATATCTTTGTAAGAAAAAACGTGTTCAACTTCATTGCACTACCATTTAACGCAGCTCAATGATAGAAAGTTAAGAAAATATGGTTGAACAATTATTATATGCAATCCAAATATGATTAGAAACTATACTTCGCTACCTTGATGTAAATAATTAACGATTTAAAGTAAAATAAAGTTAAAAAAAAAGTATACAAAAAAAAAATTTTTTTTGTTAACTGTACTTTTCAATTGCAAATCGAGAGGTACCTATTTGGATCGTATTATAATCATTTCTACTAGTATATTACCGTTACATAGCTTAGATATATGACATGTCATATCTTGTATTGTTTTATGTAAAGGTTTATCGTTACGAAGAAGTATAGATAGATCTGTTTACCAAGAAGGCGCGCCCCTTCACGTTAAATTACTGTGTGAGTGACGTTCGTGCGTACAACATGTCTCAGTTGTGTGAGACACCTGAGACTAACGACAGAATTAAATACAAATAAATTAGGGTGAAGGAATGTGCCTTCGTGAGTAAATAAATAAATACTATACAATTGAGCTCGCATCTCGTTGAACTTCATATCTCGAAGAAATAATTTTGCTACTAAATGTTAACAACAAGCGTTTGTAATAATTGTTATTGTTTTGTAAACTGTACAAAGTAAATGAAAGCACACTAATATCAGTGACGAGTTTATTCAATAGAATAGTAAAGGCATATAGCACAATTTAATATCTGTTTGAACAAATAAATTAATAATACTTATTTTAAAATATTGTTATCATAGTCAAGTTTATTATGTACTAGGTTATAATCGGCTTGCATTGCAATGTTATCCGATACAACTAGCGCGCCATCTATTGTAGGTTTATGATACTCTGTTGAATCCTTTATGCACGTGACTAGAACTGTACGAAGTCTCATCTCAACTTAATAAGATGAATGGTGTTAGAACGGTTGACATTATATACATTTATCGTGTGAGAAAAAGTAAATAAGATATGAAACAGTAATTTCAAGGTCAGTTTTGAGTGCATCGTTTTGAATTTCAAGGTTATATTAAATTATTCTGAAAGGCACTCTACACTTATATAACTTTTTTTTAAATCATTATGGTTTAAATATAATTTCTGACGTAACTAACAACGCAATATTTCGAAAAATCATTTGACTTTAATTGTGCTTAACAATAGATTGTGACTATTTGAAGTATATTTCAATGTTGTTAAAATTAATGTTTTGAAATCATACGTGACCTTGGTAGAATATATTCCGCCCATTGGCGTAGATATAAACAAGCCATAAAAAAACGAAAACGAGCTATACAGAAGTCGCGTGACGTGTTATTGATAGCTCATCTAATGGTAGAGTACCAACTCATTTCCTGAGAGCATAATGTAACGCCACGAAACAGAAACAGAACAGTGTTTTTTCTGTTTCGTGTGTAACGCTCGCTCGTTTTTTTTCTGACATTGTCAAAAAGTTTCACTGTGATCAGGAGCTGACTGATATTGCCAATAAAAAAATATATGATCACGTGTAAAACTTTAGTAAATAAATATTAAATAATATATATGTATAGTATACATCGCGAAAGTGTGCAATGTAGTCTAGGATATATTCATTCCCGTGGATCTTGCATTTCGAACGAAACTAAGGCTTCGTATCCACCATTGATGTGCGAGGTAAATATATAGGAGGTAGGTTTTTGTATGACATGTGAGCGAGCGACGTGAGCTTACCCCACTGAACCGTACCTGCCCGTGTATACCACACGGTCACTCGTTTGATCGTACAGCTGAAAAACTACATACCGGTACACAACTTCGCTACGCATCTTCGTACCTCCTTCATCCTCCTCGCACGTCTGGTAAATACACAGCCTAAACAATGTATAATTTACGATTATGTGATATTATTATACAGTAATTTGATATTGATTTGTTTTTTTACGGTACTTAAGTCATTTTTGGTTTGGGAACATTTTTACGTTTGGAGGTTTTATATGTTATAAGAAAAAAAAACTGTTTTAATCATCGAGGTTATTTCTCAATTTAAGACAATTTTTGGACTTTATTTTTTTGTACTATAATTTTGAATCATTTTATCACATTAATGTAATTTTTATAATGTTAAATCAATTTATTATTTGTTTCTTTTAGGTCAATATAAATAAAGAATTTGTTGGTTTATCGTTATTTGTTTTATTGATAAATAAATTATATGGCTGAGACAACAATAACATGAATTTGTTAAGATGGTACACCTAAAACTATTTAGTAATATTTTCATCAAAATGATATTACATTCGCTTATAAATAAATACGTGAAATAAGATTCCCTATATTTATTATAATACCAATTTGGAGTGACTTGAAACATTAATATACTTATAAGTTTGCCATCTGTACTATTAAAGAAATAATATGCTATCATATAACTATCTACAGCTTTACCTTAACACATTTTCAAATGTTGGCGCTTTCTAACTGTTCTGAAATTTAATGTTTAGGAATCTCTTCTGAATATTGATTTTATTATATAACGTTTGCAATACAGCTTATAATAATATTGAAAATTTAATGCATTAATTTCTACAAAAATATTAACAATCTTACAAAAGGAATATATCGTTTCTGATTTGATTTGACAATCAATCTTACCAATATCATCAACGTAACCGCGAAGGCTAAAATGTCAAAATCACGAGTTTTACCTTGATTAGAAATTAATTTAATGTTATTTAATTTTTAAAAATATTTATGCCTAGCAAGTTCACACAGTATCTAAGAATGATAATATAAGGTAAGGATAATTATAAATATTATGTAAATTAATAATAAATACCAATCAATAGAAATACGTTATAACGCAAAAATTGTTTATTATTTTATATTTATTTTTAATGTGTGAAACATTTTCAGTAAATAATAGTATAAATCAGAAGATTAATAGAAGAAGTAATAATGGTTAACGATTTACATATAAATGATTTGCCCCTAGAAACAATAGTGGAAATACTTTTGAAAATTGACGGAAAAACATTAGGTGGATGTAGACGAGTCTGTAAAAGATGGAAAGAATTCATCGACGAAATTGATTATTTATGGCAAGAGATGTGCCGTAAGGAGTTTACATATTCATCAAAAATTGCCAAAAGAAAAGCTGGAACCGATTGCAGCTGGTACCACATATATAAAAATCTTAACCAATGGTCGGACTTGACAAACATCGAAAATAATGTTAAAGAATTTTACAAATTCAATATACACGACAAATCTCATGTTTTAGATATTGACTATGGGATATTGCCTCTTAAAGATTCTAAAGGCATAATATTGTATGACGTTAGCACATTTAAATATATACCCGCTGCATTGCCAGAGAGAAATTGTTTAAAAATTGTTAATAATGATAATGTAACAGTAGTACAAATAAAATCAGGTCTTCTTATTCAAAGATCGGTAGACACCCACCCACCAAATTATGTAATGGAGGAATTCTTTAAAGCTGATGATTTTGTTTTGTCTAATGATATATTGTACTTTTATAACAACAGAGATATTTACAAATGTGATCTGTCTAGTCAAAATTTGACTCCCATTTTTATCTTACACTGTGATTATGATATCAAAGATATACAACACTGTGATAATAAAATACACATTTTTACAGACAGCGGTCAAATTGTAAACATAAATAATAGTAAGGAAGTGACCGTTAAGCCGATAAAGTGTCCAGTTGAATGGATAAAACAATTGAAATATATCCGTGCGGTAAATGACAAAAACTTTGTATGTTACTCGAGAAATATATTTAAAATTGAAACAGACAGATACCAACACCTGTATTTGGAGTTCCCACTCGTCACAGCTTTATTTTTTTATGTTGACATTGTCTTAATTGGAACAAAGGCTGGTGAAATTCTGCTCTACAGGTTAGCAAGTCAGAAGAAAGCCACTCTGCCTATATTTGAAACATTAGCGACATTACCGGAGGGAAAGTATGCAGTACAGTTAGATGTTATTGAAAGGAAAACAGGACCAACAATAATTGCTTCAACATTTTTTGAATTGTACCTTCTGGAAATGAACTTTTTTCCTAATGTAAGTTACTTCAGTTTCTGTTATATACGTATACTTATATACATCCTACCTATTATATATGTATGTGTAGAGATGTACCTCTGAAATTTTTCTAGCTTACATTTAATATGCAGGATAAATGTTGGGAATTATAATTAGTGATAAGTGATAGTATAACGCGTGCATCTTAACCGATGATTTGGGATTCAAACCCAGGCAGGCACCACTGAATTTTCATGTGCTTAATTTGTGTTTATAATTCATCTCGTGCTCGGCGGTGAAGGAAAACATCGTGAGGAAACCTGCATGTGTCTAATTTCAACGAAATTCTGCTACATGTGTATTCCACCAACCCGCATTGGAGCAGCGTGGTGGAATATGCTCCAAAACCTTCTCCTCAAACGGAGAGGAGGCCTTTAGCCCAGCAGTGGGAAATTGACAGGCTGCTAATGCTAAAAAAAAAAAAAATTAAAATTTGAGCTAGCTGCTTATTTATAGACTTGAAACAGATTATAAAAATGGTTAGACAGTATTACCAACATAATAAATTTTATTTATTTTCAGGAACCACCACCAAAGCAATCTTTTTCAACAAATAAAATGCATATGTATAAAAGGTTGCTGAAACTTAAAAACAGGATTCAAACACCTCAAGTTTGAAAGTCTGAATTAATTTGAAGATAATAACATTTTAATTGTAATATATTCAAATCAAGTGTTTTTTTATTAATTATGTGCTATGCTAATTTATTCGAAATTGTTAATTATAAATTCATTTTTTTATATTTATTTTCATTTGGACAACCAACCAAGTAGATACAACATAACAAGAAAAAAAAAAACATTTTAAAATTATCTAGGCAAAAGTTCTAATACTTACAGGTAGTCTCACCATGCACTATCATATTGTACAGTGGTTAGAACCTGTGCACCTTAACCGTAATTGCGGATTCAAATCCGAGCAGAACCACTAAATTTTTATGTCCTTAATTTGTGATTATAATTCATCTCGTGCTCGGCGATTAAGAAAAACATCGTGAGGAATGTCAATATGAAATTCTGGCAATTCATTAGAGCGGTGTGGTTGAATAAACTCAAAACCTCATCAATGGGAGAGGAGGCCTTACCTCAACAGTGCCTTTACAATGAGCACTTTGATGATAATTACAATTATTTTTCATAGTGACCTATATGTTTTCTACCATTTGGAACTGATTGTAGTACAAATATACTAGGATCAGGTAACAAATTGAGTTTCATGAATAAAATAGTATTAATGTCGGACGTTGCATCTGGTAAAGGAGTAACGATTGCACTTCATTTCGCAATAGCAACAGCGAGATTCTCACTATTCGTCATTGACTTTGATAACTTAGTTAAGTGTCTGAGAAGTGATTTCATCAAAACTTAAGTTCAGATTGGTCGATGTTGTTTCAAACGATGTACAATTAAAAGAAGCAGTTAATTTAACAATTCAGGTGTATAGAAAATTGGATGTTCTTACTAACTGTGTCAAAATTAAACGACTGAGTAGAATTAAATAAATTTTGATAAATCATAGAATTGTTCACGTAAAACTTCGATCTGTTGTTACAAGTATACATTTAACAGCATCTGCACAGGTCAGAGCGTAAAAAATTTATATATATATATATGTATATATATAAAAGAAGCCTCTTTCGGCACTCTTTGCCGAATAGTCGGAACATCTTTAGATCATTTTCATAGATTACTATACCATATATCGGAAGCTGTGACGCATTTAACGAAACTTTTAATTGGCTGGTGGAAGAGTTAGAGTAAATTCTATTTCACTCGGTTTCGTCAAGAGAGACATCTGGGCAGGTACCGCCCAATTATCAAGTATTTGACTGCCAAGCTGTAATACTTGGTATTGTTGTGTTATGGTTAGAAGGGCGAGTGAGCCAGTGTAACTACAGGCACAAGGAACAACATCGTAGTTCCCAAGGTTGGCTCATAGGCGAAGTAATCACAAGTAAGTATCACATAGAAAAAAGCTACTAGCATTACCTGTGCAAATTTTGTAGTCGATTCGAGTTACGCACTAACAAGTTTGTAAACTAAGAGAACTTTAATTAAAATATACATACAAGTAAGTTTATCGTATAGCGATTTTTTGATACCTTTGAAGAATTAATCTCTTATGTACAATTTAAATTTACGTTATTTAGTTTAAATATTAGTAAGTACTATTAGTTTATCTTAAATATCTATAGGGTGAGAGAGACAAAAGATGCTTTAATGATTTTTCTCTTTTAGATATATATTATAACTAGCTTTCCGCCCTGCATTCGTATACAAAGTTACTACTATTAGGTCATATTGATATTTCCAAAAAAATCTTTGGTGAAAGTCTACGTTACAAAAGGAGTAATTGGTATTTCTCTTATACCTACATCACTAGTGACCCGCCCCGGCTTCGCACGGCTGTAATGCTGATACTAAGTATACTTAGCATATAAATAAGACTTCATTTCCGTAAGTATTCTCTACTAGCGAACCTCAGGAAGTGCCGGAACGAACATTAAATTTCTCATAAAAAGCAAAGAAGAAAAGCATGTAAATCTCCAACCACTGATAAGTTGTGAGCTCATTTAAACCACGCTGTTCTAGATGCGGTCTAGATAAGGATTCACATGGTAGGGGTTTTTTACACAAACGGACGCTTTTCAATGTACTTCGGTTAATACTAAAGTGTTGTATTGGGTTATATCGGCTCATTCTCAAACATAATACATACGTAAATATATGTGTCATACTAAACTGTAGTATAAAATTAATATTTTATTTCGTAAATTCCTAACAGAAAAAATAAGAACAATTAATAATATCAAATACATTTTACCTCTATAGTGGAATCATAGATAACGTAGAAGGTAAGTATCTACTGTCGAGAGTCTTAATATAATTGTGCCCCGAGGATATCAACAAGACGACTTAGTAACAGGCGCTTTAATTACGAGTTCTCAAACGACTCAGTATATCTGACATTTTCGACATAATGGTTTTAGTAAAACTTAGAATTTTAAAAATATATTACTAATATTTTTTTTTAACTGTAGAACATATTAAATGTGTATAAGGCAATGTTTAAAAATTGTTAATTATTCATTAATGTGCGCTAATTAATAAATGTGCATTTCTGAATCACACCGACAAGATCTTTCGTACAGGATTTGTCATTCTGTCAGGATTCATCCGTTTGCGCGGGGCCGAGGCCTGTCTATCATTACTATCCGCCCGCGTTTAGGCATATGATGGGATACATAACATACTGTGTCCTCTCTTTAGACGTGGACTGCATCCTACGCTGAGTTCGATGCTCAAGAGGCGCGCTTACTCTGAGCCCTTAGGTGAGCTCAATTTGGCAGAGTCTTCTACGACTTACCCGCCCGGCTACGCTGTAGAAGTCACGGTGGTCAGAAGCTAAAGTCAATTCAAAAAAAAAAAAGATGGATTTTTTGTGATTGCAGATTTGACCTAAATAATGAATGGATTGTTTAATTTAATACATTTTGTTATCCAATGTATCTTGAGGCGGAATCCTAATCGGATATCCGGGGCATGTGTTCATTTCTTAATTAATCCTCGAATCCATCTCCAAGCCAAGATGAGCTTCATTAGATAAGGCGACAATTTCCGATTAGATTGTCGTGACAAGTCAGGGTCAGACTCCTTAACATGTGGCTGCAGCTGTTGGACATGGTCATTTATACTGTTATTTCTTGAAGCATTTTGATGATGTGAATTATTTTGTGGCAAATTCTGTAAATCGAGTATGAAATGATTACAGTCTTGGACTCAAAATGTGAAGCCTTAGAGTTGAATTACTTATATTTTTTATTGACGAATTATAGGTTTAAATCCTTAAATTATCAATCTTCGTTTCTTTTGAATTATATAAATCCTTGAGATAAAATAGTTATCCTCTTTAGACATCACTAAAATATAAGTACAGAATATTTTCGTAAGTAAGTATGACAGTTTTAGTTTTAGTAATAAAAACCTAATAATAAAATGACTTACGTTAAATATACTTTTTATTTTTAATTAATAATCATAGTTGATGATTATTTTTGTCCACCGAGATCGAGGTAGAAATGAGGTAGAAATTGGCAAAGCAGATTTCTAAAAAACGAAAATATTCAAGACGGTTAGTTTTCCCTGACATTTTTCCTATTGGAATTTTCATCAGGCACAGGGCTAGTATAAACATAATTTTATATTCGACTTCCCTAAATAAATATCTAAGACCGTTGTTATATTTCCGGTTCCTTAATTTTTATTGTTTATTCCACTCATTATCATTTATATACGCATTTTTTGATGCGTAAATAAATTTTAAGTATTAAATATAAGTATTAAATAATTCTTCTAGAAAATTGAAGTCTTGAATAAATAAATTTGTATCTCTGTACATTTTGTTTCATGTTTCATGCATAACATACATAACATTAACAGCCTGTAAATTTCCCACTGCTGGGCTTAGGCCTCCTCTCCCCTCGAGGAGAAGGTTTGGAGCATATTCCGGGTTGGTAGATACACATGTGGCGGAATTCATTCACATTCATGATGTTTTCCTTCACCGCCGAGCACGAGATGAATTATAAACACAAATTAAGCACACGAAAATTCATTGGTGGGCTTGAATCCGCAATCATCGGTTAAAATGCACACGTTCTAACCACTAAGCCATCTAAGCATTTCGTATAGTAAGTCTGATTCTAAGTTTTTTACATAAACTTTGCCCTGGAATTATTAGTATTAGCCCGGAGGGAAGTCAGCAGTGATAAAATTGTGCATTCTTGCGTCTGATCTCTCCCATCACAACAGTAGAGTTTGAGAATAGAGACCGGACCTTTATTTGAGCAGACAATAAGTCTATTCGTTCATACGGTCTAAATCGTTTAGAAGAACAACATATATAAATAATAGATTAAAAGAGATGTTTCTGACCGTTGATCTAATCTGAGCCAATGTACCCATTATGAATGGTATTAATAAAATTAGTATTAAATCAAATCTATTTTATTCAAGTAAACTTCACAATAAAGCGTTTTTGAATCGTCAATATTTAAACACTATCACCGTTTCGGAAAGCAGCCTCCAGCGAGAAGAAACGGCAAGCAACTCGTATGGTTGCTCTTTTCAAATAAACAGCCAGTGTAATCACAGGCACAAGGGACATAACATCTTAGTTCCTGAGGTCGATGGCGCATAGGTGATGTAAGGAATGTTTAACATTTCTTACAGCGCCTTTGTCTATGGGCGGTGGTGACCACTTACCAATGCAATAAAAAAAAAAACAGATTTACAATTCTGTTATTCACAATTAGGGTTCTAACAGAAACTAACCCCAGGCGTTTTTTTTTTCTAAAAAGTACTTTTTCATTAATAATGTGATTCATTGATTAATTTAGTCTTAGTATTTTTTTAAATTTGTTTAATGGTAAATTGATTATATTTTCCGGTATCTTATTATAGAGTTATAACAATAAGTACTTATTATTGCCCAAAAACGTTCTCTGTACCGTATGCAAACGTAAAGTAGGGGCTACAAGTTTCTTCAAGTATTCTTATTTCTGGTATTAATAGTATGTATATCAGCATTTATGGAATATTTTTGTATATTCTTCGGTATAAACATTATATTATCATAAGTATATTGTGAAGCAGACGTTAATACGCCTATTTCTATAAAATTTTCGCGTAATGATGTTCTAGAAATAATATGGTAAATAGTTCGGATAGTTCTTTTCAGCAGAATAAATACTATTTAAATTAAAGTTATTTCCAATGATTGCAACATCAATTGAAATTTGTGTTTATAAAAATCGCATTCTCGGCGGTACAGGAAAATCTTGTAAAAAAATTGCTAAAAGTGTTTTGTATAACTCGCATTGGTGCTTGATAAGGAGAGGCCATAGCCCAGCAGAGGGGCTATTCACAGGCGGTTGTGTTTTTTATTACTTAATTAAGCAAATATAATCTATGTTTCGTGTTTTGATAAAAAATATTAAGATTTAAAACAAGTTGTAATTAATTAAAAAAAAAACAAAGCAATTAGTTTTAAAATGTTAATATTTCCATGGGATAGTCTATCATGATACTGGATTAATATAAAATAAAAACGATGTTACTAACTCCTTCTATTCATTATATTCAGATAACAAAAGTTTAAAATCCCTTTAAAAGTATCAAGTTTGGTAACAATCATAATAACGTAGTCACTTTTAAAAAATAATTTCAAGCAATTTAATTTACGTTGAAAAATAATAGCATCGAATTTTACCGAGGTTAATTAGTTGTTTTAAAGTAGCATTTAAGCTTGAAACAGTTTAAAACATTTACTTTTCATATTTAATTTTAATTTCGTTCATTTGTCTAAGTACAATGACCTCTCTTACTATACGCACACATCTATATGAATTATTTCATGCAGGTCTGCGATAGACCCGATCGAAAACTATCCACAATTATAGATCGTTAAAAAATAATGATTTTAATTCGTATACTCGAGGTATTTCGATATTAATTTCATGAAATTCAATGACATGACAGTTCAACCGGCGGCCATGTTTGACGTTTACGGTTGCGTTCAGAAAAGAATGATTATTGTTAGTTCTCATCACCTAAACAGAAGATATAGATTTTCGACCGTCACATCGTGTAAAAAAATAAGTTATATGAAAAGCACATTATTAACCGTATTTTTTTAGTTTTATTTATTTCAACCGAGCGAAGCCGGGTTTTCATCTAGTACATATAAAAAAGCGAGAACTATAAAACTTACGTTTATCATAATACTTTTAGAATAAACGTAATATTTATTTTTAATAAGTTTACTTAAATACGTTGCTCATATTGGGTGGTTTCGACTATTACATAGTTACTGAAGTGAACACGCTGAAAAGACAAGATTCCGATGATTATTCCAATCTATTTTCTTTGTTTATTCACTATTTATTATAAACTGAACTGAAGGGAATCAGATCGAGATGGCCCAGTGGTTAGAACGCGTGCATCTTAATCGGGTTCAAACCCAGGCAGGCACCACTGAAATTTCATCTGCTTAATTTGTGTTTATAATTCATCTCGAGCTCGGCGGTGTAGGAAAACATCGTGAGGAAACCAGCATGTGTCTAATTTCAAAGAAATTCTGCCACATGTGTATTCCGCCAACCCGCATTGGAGCAGCGTGGTAGAATATGCTCCAAACCTTCTCCTCAAAGGAGAGGAGGTCTTTATCCCAGCAGTGGGACATTTACGGGCTGCTTAGAGAAGGGAATCATTGCCCCGTTGCGTCTATATGTCTGGACGCGATAAACTCAAAAAGGACAGAATTGATTTTCATACGATTTTTACTAATGGATGTACTACTAGCTGTGCCCGCATTGTGCGCTTTTAAATTTAACAAAAAAAGTTATTGTTGTAGCTTAAGTTACTCCTTATTACATCATCTACCTGCCAGTGAAAATGTGTAGTGTTCCGGGGGAAATTGATTGATTTAAGAGGATTTGTTAGAGATATCGGAAAGTATGATGCCGACTGGGAGTTTACTGGAATGCACTTCGTAAATTAATACGTATTAAGTTATATACGTTTATATGTTTGTAGACCACTTAGGTAGCTAAGTGAGACGAAAGACGGGTAGCTAATTAATACACGTCGCCTAATGACTGATGCAGTTTGCTCTGTTTTACTATTCCTTAATCATTAAATTTCGATATTGTTTTCATCTTGTTTCATCGTCTTGTTCTTTAACAATTTCTGTCCATTTATAGTGCATAGTGCCTGTAAATATAGTCTTTAGGCTTACTCTTGGCCCCAATTATGCCTGATGATAAGTACTGATGCAGTCTTGGAGACAACGCGCGTGCCTACAAAATACCCAGATTTTAATATTTTTCATTATTTTGATTACGCAGGTTGTGACAAAGTGTAACTACAGACAGGCAAGGGACATCACATATTAGTTCCCAACGTTGGTGGCGGATTGGATATCATGATTAATGGTTCACTTGGTAGGGCTTTGTGCAAGCCCGTCTGGGTAGGCACCACCCACTCATCAGATATTCTACCGCCAAGCAGCAGTAGTCAGTATTGTTGTGTTCCATTTTGAAGGGTGAGTGAGCCAGTGTAAGTTCCCAAGATTGGTGGCACATTGGTGATGTAAGGAATGGTTAATGTTTCTTACAGCGCCATTGTCTATGGGCGGTGGTGACCACTTATCAGGTAGCTCATTTGCTCGTCCGCCTACCGATATCTTAAAATAAAAATCTTGCAGTACTAATATCTATTGGCAGTGGTGACTTACCATCGGGTGGCCTATTTGTCAGTCCACCTTCCTCTATGATATAAAAAAAAAAAAATTAAATCCATTCAAATGGAATTCATAAAAGTCGTATATTTAAAAATTCATCCTCCGAAGATTAATTCAATAATTAAAGAATTCTTCACAGATAAATATTTCTCAGACACGGTTGTTATAAGTCGTGTCGAGTTAAGAAGGTTGTAATTTAATTCAATAACGAAGCACTTGATCGCATCTTAAGGAGATGCAAATTAGCTTAATGACGTTTACCTCCTTCCACATTGAGTAGGGTTGTCCATTGTTATTTTAACA
Source organism: Vanessa atalanta (assembly GCF_905147765.1). Taxonomy (NCBI): domain Eukaryota; kingdom Metazoa; phylum Arthropoda; class Insecta; order Lepidoptera; family Nymphalidae; genus Vanessa; species Vanessa atalanta. The sequence continues at coordinate 5,277,638 of NC_061896.1, forward strand.
GCACAGCGGGCCGGCAATATTAAAATATGTTTTATTGATATGACTGCTATCCGAGGAAGTACTTTCGTAGTAGAAATGAAATGACTTATGTATATTTTAGAGTTTTGTAAGCGAAATGCAGGACTTTAATTATCATCAAACATTAGATGATCTCTAGTTTATCACTAGACATACGTGGTCAAGTTAGCCCGAAAAATTGTGGGTGCAAAAATTCCCAAGAAGCTGAGAATTTTAATAAAGGTTAACGATATCTTTATAATTAAATTGTATATTTGAAACGTCTCCATTGATCCCACTTTTAGTAAAAACTTTTTGTAACGTTATTAAAAACGACAAGAATTTAAAATGTGATATTTACCATGTTTTTTTATTTTTATTTGGTGGAACTCGATATTTCGACATCATCTACGAATGTCTTGTTCACGAGCTCCATCAAATAAAAATAAAATACATTGTATATATTCCGTATTAAATACTTGTTGTAATAAAAATAACCATGTTTATTTAAAAAAAAAATTGTTATTAAACACGTTTTCTTTTTTTGGAATTTTTCGCGAAACTGGTAGTTTATTGTAAAAATAACTCTGACAAAAATGTAGATCATGCAATTATTATTAATTCCATTCATAATAATTGCATGGTCAATCGCCATACAATAAAGGTCATTACACTTTTTTAATAAAAGAGTAACTACTGAGTTTATTGCCGTTTCTTCTCGGTTTATTTAGATGCTGATCGGTTGGTAGTCATACATTTAATATAATTTTGTAAAATATCGATTCTAGTGCAGCCTACTTGAATAAAATAAATTTTGAATTTCATTTTGGTTGACGTTAGGGTTAGAGAGAGAAGAATACGTCCAGTTGATTTAAAAGTCTCATAGATGGATGGAATTTGATTGAAAATTTAATGTTCATACCTTATTCCAGTAAATATTTACAAGAACTCTTGAATCATTTTAGAAATATCTCATATATTGACGACCTCCGTGGTCGAGTAGTGTGCACACCGGTTTTCATGGGTACGCTACTCCGAGGTCTCGGGTTCGATCCCCGGACGAGTCGATGTAGAAAATTTCATTAGTTTTCTATGTTGTCTTGGGTCTGGGTGTTTGTGGTATCGTCGTTGCTTCTGATTTCCATAACACAAGTGCTTTAGCTACTTGCATTGGGGTCAGAGTGGTATGTATGTATAGAAGTAATACTTTCTCCCTAATATATGTTACAGAAGCCGAAGTATATTTGTTTCTACTTGTTCGTCTGACACGTTCAGTGTATACGTGCGTCACAGTCGAGAGTTCTCAAGAGAATGAGTCCCGCTCTCCTGACTCCCTTTAACTAATTTAACTGTCAAAGCGTCTAATATCACTGTCAGTATCACTGATAAGCCCTACAGATCAGAAGTAATGCTATTTTACGTTATTATTATTTATTTATATAAATATTACAAAATTCGAAGGTAACTCTGTCGGTATATCATCTGTTAACCTATTTTTTTTCTCGCTGGAAAAACGCGTTACGTGATTCCCCCACGTGGAGGTGGGGGGGTATGTGGGACTCGACGGTACCCTGCACGCCAAGTGCGCCCCGGTACACCGGAATACTCAATAAAAAACCAGCGGCAACCTCTCCGTCTTTTCGGCCGGCGCCACGGTATCACTTTCACATGCTACCGTGACGTTCTGACAGTCGGCCCGCCTGTGCGGGCCTCCAATACCTAGGGAGGATTCCCGGGGTTTATACCTGTTAATTCATTGCCAAACCAAATTCGATGAAATTTGATAAGAAGCAAACTTGAATTTCCCTCTGACACTGAACTCACACCTGACTACCAACCCATGCAAGGTAATATTACTGAATGATTGAGCTGATTATTATGATAATTACTGAAATTTCGTTTTCGTTTCGAATAAGCAACCCTACTACACTAATGATTCCTCAGTGAATACTAATAGCTAATGATATAAAGTTATGAAAAATTTATGTGAATACTCGACATGCCGCCGTATTTTTAAGTGCATCATTAAATACCATGGCGTCTAATTTATCATCATCATGCGTGATAATTTATCTTGATAAATATGTGGGCGGAGAGCATCGATTACCGCGATACATAAGAACTGGACTTAAAAACAGAATGCCATGATTTTGGTTCTAATTAATTTTATGATTTGCCAAAATCATTAATGGAATATTTTTTCCTTTTAATTGAAATGAAATTGTCCCAATATATTTATTACTTGCTATATTCTTGCGTTCTATCGTAGGATATTCAACACATATTGTGAAGACTTAAAGATTTTAGGGACTATAGTAGCTTAAACGATTGCGATTCTTAAGTCCTTTTGATATGCATCAACTTAATCAATTGTACTTTCATGCACAACATTATAAACAAACAGTTATATGCATTTATAAATACAAAAACTATTTAGAAATTCACAAATAATAACTAAATGTAGGTACTACAGAATGTCTTACAAGGTTCACAGTTTTTCAGCCATTAGACAATACAAATCGCTATGTCCCTGCGTTTTAAATCTGTAATATCTTCGAAAATATTCATTTAAATTATATGCTGTAAAGAGCCATATGGATCTATAACAAAAAAAAACGCATCAAAATGTGTAGTGTAATTTAAAATATCTAAGCATACACAAGGACAGACGGCGGTAAGCGACTTTGTTTTATAGTATGTAATGATATACAATATTTGTACTGTACAGTGGAGAAAACGGGAGGTATCGTTGGACACCCGATTGGAACGAAGCCGCTTTCGTTAGTGGCAAAATTAGTTATAAAAATCCCGTGTCAATTAAAACAATAACAAAAAATAAGTTTCAATTATTTTATATGAAACCGTATATGATAGAAAAAGATAGAGAGGGAAAGATAGGATATATAACACTTTTTGACTGCGTGACAATTTCTGCCAGATCACTAATGTAATCCGTGTGAGAGAAATTCGTTCCAGCAAACTGTACATCTGTCTCTACTTTCATAAATCCGAAAACATTTTACACCCGATTGTGATGAAAATATGACGACATTAGTGGTCGATTAGTGCGTACATCGGTTTTTATGAGTACGCAACTCCGATGTCGTGGATTCGATTCGCGGCCAAGTCGATGTAGAAATAGTTCATTAGTTTCCTTTGTCGTCTTGGGCCTGGGTGTTTGTGGTACCGTCGTTACTTCTGATTTTCCATAACACAAGTGCTTTAGCTACTTACATACATTTTTTGGATTTGGATCAGAGTAATGTATGTGATGTTGTCCGATATAAATAAAAATATAACATCTTTATTTAAAAAAAAGATGGCTAGGCGTAGAGGCCCCAATAAATAGAGAATTATGTTTTGTATGTATGTCATCTTATAAAGAAGTTTTAAGACCCTAAAGACCCTAAGACCTGATTCTATCACTGTGAGGTCGGGTAGGATAGCTAGTTATGTATAAAATATAGTTTCTATAAGAATTAAACACCTGTCTATCCGTCTCAACCGACGACGGACTAGCGGGTTCATTTTCCGCTCAGATTTAATTTATTTAAATTTCAGAATTAATTCTATTATTTCACGAGGTCACGACTGGTACAGTACTTGCTTTTAATTTTTACCATTAAGCGTTTCATACAACCATTCTCGTGTTAAAACGATTAAGTCAAAATAATTACCTATTTGAAAATTTTATATGGGAAATAAACACCATTTAAAAACAATTTCAGGACTTTTTAACAGTCACAAACAAGGATGTCGATAATTTTACCAACTATAATATTGCTCTTGATAAGCAGCTTTATTTTAAATTTTAGTTTACTTTTGTTCGATAACTTATTGTCTTTATTTTGATTACTGTGTGTTTGCTTATATTTGTATGTTCTTAGATCGTGATCTAATAAAATAAATAGTTACATTTTGTGTATTAAATGTGTGCGTCTGTATTTGTTTTGTTTATCATTCTGTCCTAACATCGATGATACTAATCTTAATCCAAGTACCGAAAAACTGTACATGGAATCAACAAAATCGAATGTTTCATTTGCGTGCGAGTAGTATATGAAAAAAAGAGTATTTTTATAAATAAGAGTAACATCACATTATTTAGACAATAAAACTTGAATAAAGTAATAAAATATGACTTAATAACAATAAAAAACGTGTCAAGAAATAATTAATTTAATTATACAACAATTCAACACAAATTAATCGAAATATGATAATAATACAAGCTTATAAAACACGAACAAACCTCTCGCCAAGTTAAAACTTCGTTCACAAAGCTAAATCGTAAATTAACTTTGACTTTAAAAATGATCTTTAATGCATGGTAATAGAATTCAATGAAAATATGGCAGAGTAACAAAGTATTGCTATGAATACTATCAAGTTTATTTCCATTGTATTCCGTTATGACGTCTCTCCGTGATTTTATAAAAAAAAAGTTAAACTTTGAGAATAATCGACTTCGACACTTTTTGGGCGATCACTTAGAAGATATGTGTGCTTTTCATGGAAACGTGTTTTTTAATTGCTTTATTATATCTTATTAGTTATTTTTTTATTTACAGTCAGCATCACATTCTAAATTTGGAATTGCATATTGATGACAAAATGTTTCCATGAGTTCTCTAACGACATCATCTTCATTGTCTCGGAGTTCAATGTCAGTGACTTTGTTGCGAAGTCTTCCTCGGTTTCGTTTGAATATGCTTCTAAGTTTATCCAACCACGTTTTTATCAAAACGCGCCAAATTTAAACACTTTCTGTCATCTTAAATATGGCAGATTAACACAGTATTGCTACCAAAACTATCAAGTTCATTTCAATTGTCTAAAGACGACTCTCCGTGATACACTATTGAAATGTATTTTAAAAAATCCTTGTTTATGTCAACGACTAATTTTGTCTTCTAACGTCAAAATAACAAAATACACACATTTGTAATTTCAGTAAATATGACGTTCCGTTTTTTAATCTTTATTTAAATTGTTTGCAAAATATCATGGAAATAGTTTCCATACTTGGTCGAAATTGTGGGTGATGGATACGAAAAGTTTGACTAAGAGCAACTTCTTCTCCAGCACGGCTTCAATATAATTTACCAATTTACGAACGTAATTATATTAAATTAGAAACTCGGAAATAATTATATTGAGGTATTTTGAATAAAATATTTTCGACCTGATTTAAATGGACGTCATTTTAACTATTTTCAGAACAAGACTTTGAAATTTGTTCTTCATTTTTGAAGTTCGTTTCTATGTCAAGTACTAATAATGTCCTTTTATTAAGTATTTAAGCACAGTAAAGAAACAGTACTGGTTAGGGCATAGTGCACTATGTGGGTTCCATCTACTACTTACTATTCTTGTCTTCTGAAGGGTGACTGAACCAGTGTAACAGCAGATACAAGGGATATTTTACCAAGGTTGGTGGCGCATTGGTTATGTAAGAAATGGTTAAAATTTTATATGGTGCTAATGTCTATCACTTGGCATCAAGTCATTCATTTATTTGTCTACCTATAACTTTAAAAAATACAGTATCATGTTTTATGTTAACTGCCTCATTGCCCTCATGATAAGTTTAGGACTAAATACTCAGATCCAAAATTAGGACTCAGAACGAGTGTTTATTTTGGTTTATCAGTAGTGGGGTTTTTATCTCTGTTGAGTTAGAAATTTAATAACTGGGCCAAGCTTTAGTGTTTTAACACTAAGCTATGCCTATTATCTCTTCATTCTCGAATGGGATCCGGTCATTATAAGAGATGATGCGGAATGATTTCAGCCAGACCGATTTCGGCCTCGGGGGCCACTCTTAAGGGAGACCAGCCAACTACGCAGGACATATTATAAGTGTGTGTGTGCAAACACAGATGCACTCACTACCTTCTCACTCTCATATTCCGATTGGACGGCAAATCTGACATGAACGGAAAGAGTTAAGGCACAGGACCAACGGCTTTGCGTGCTCTCCGAGGCAAAGAATTGTTCACACTTCTAACTTACAGACTCTTGGCTGTTACTGAGAATTTTTCTCTATAAAAATACCCAAGGAGTTTTATCGGCGCCACCTGGGGCTTGAACCCATCACACTATGTATTTTGTTGTATATAATTCGAGCATTGATTAGTTTCAAAGGAATTTATGTATTAATAACTTTTCCCGCGATTTCGAACGCGTATATTTTACTTAAACCGACATCAGACCACTAATCTCCTGTAGTAAATTCCACCCATTTTTACCCTCCTAATGATGACTACTGGGTTAAAAACTATCTTATGTCCTTCTTCGGGACTTAAACTATCTTATCAAATTTTAATTCACATCGGTTCAGCGGCTTAAGCGTCAAGAGATTCATTTTAGTTGCGTGCTGGATGCACGCAACTAAAAATGAACGAAAACTGTAAAGATATAAAGGCACTGCCGATTGACGACCTCCGTGGTCGAGTAGTGTGTACACCGGTTTACATGGGTACGCCACTCCGAGGTCCCGGGTTCGATTCCCGGCCGAGTCGATGTAGAAAAAATCATTAGTTTTCTATGTTGTCTTGGGTCTGGGTGTTTGTGGTACCGTCGTTACTTCTGATTTCCATAACACAAGTGCTTTAGCTACTTACATTGGGATCAGAGTAATTAATGTGATGTTGTCCAATATTTATAAAAAAAAAAAAGATTTATTTTATTAAAAAAATCTACGCAATATCATAATATCACAGTCTATATGTTAATCTGACATATATCCATGATCCATCCATTTAGTAGTTTTTGCGTGAAAGAGTATCACACACACACACACACACGTCAGCCCGCATTCGTCCACTGCTGGACATAGGCCTCCCCAAATGCACGCCACTGTGGTCTTTCTTCGGCAACTCACAGAGTATCACAAACTTTCACATTTATAATATTAGTAGAATTACGTAAGCAACATCAGATCTGCTCATCATCCGATTGACATATACGTTGCGATAAAATAAATCTTGTAACTTCTTCGACGTAACGTAGTTACATCAAAACGTCTGTCGAAAAGAACATTAAAAATATAACGTTGGATATTTGGTTGTCATTTTCGTAAATAAATGCAAAATATTATTTAAATCGGCATTCGGAACGTAATTGCTTGAGCCGTAATCTCAAGTATCGCTGCAAATCGCATAATAATCCACTTGCTTTAATTTTCATTGCTCAAAATTTAAAATTGACCGTTGCGTGGTATATATAATAAGAAAATCTAACAAGATATATATTTTATTTAGTATGACGGTACTTTGATCAACTATAGTAATTGGTAAAAAATAAAGTAATAAGCCGAGATGGCCCAGTGGTTAGAACGCGTTCATCTTAACCGATGATTTCGGGTTCAAACCCAGGCAGGCACCGCTGAATTTTCATGTGCTTAATTTGTGTTTATAATTCATTTCATGCTCGGCGGTAAAGAAAAACATCGTGAGGAAACCTGAATGTGTCTAATTTCAACGAAATTCTGCCACATGTCTATTCCACTAACCCGCATTGGAGCAGCGTGGTGGAATATGCTCCAAACCTTCTCCTCAAGGGAGAGGAGGCCTTTAGCCCAGTAGTGGGAAATTTACAGGCTGCTAATGCTAATGCTAAAAAGTAACTGCCACACATCAGCTAATTCATCCTCTCTTCTTGAGAGAGTTTATTCCATTCTGCTATAATTCCGGTTTTTGGATACTCACGTGGCATATTTTCACACTCGTAGATAGACTGCTATTCAAATTTCTAACTTCATATACAGATTGTTACTTTAATTTTTTTATGATGTACTTTGTCACATGGGCCACACATAGACAATGGTGCTGTAAGAAATATTAACCATTCCTCACATCGCCAATACGCCACCAAGTTTAGGAACTAAGATGTTATGTCCCTTATGCTTATGTAGTTACACTGGCTCACTTACCCTTCAAACCGGAACACAACAGTACTGAGTATTGCTGTTTGGCGGTAGAATATCTGATGAGTGGGTGGTACTACCTAGACGGGCTTGCACAAAGCCCTACAACCAAGTAATGTGTGGAATGTCTTATTCTCGTGACTTGGACCGAATTAAACATTCACGAACCAGGCCAAGTGGTCTCTCATTGCAATTTTCTGTACAATCGAAAATGGAAACAAATGGGAACTCTCATAATCAAGTACGTTGCATTAAGACGCACTCAATATTATAATAATATGACTGTAAGAGATGTAATGAGTTTGAACAACAGATGGTATTATTCAGCGGAGTATTAGCCTAGGGAAAATTAAACGTGCTCTTGGCCGCAGATCTTGCGCCTGCAAGAGTAAGCTTACGCCATTTTTTGTTAATTTTGGATTTGACTTTGCTAAAAGAACCTGAAGCGATACCACTATACTTAACTCATTACTACTATTCTACTACTCTTAATTTACTCTATACTTCAATACTAATATTATAAACGAGAAAGTAACTCTGTCTGTCTGTCTGTCTGTCGCTCTTTCACTACCAAACCAATGGAGCAAATTTTATCTCTAAGAAAGGACATTGGCTGTTTTTTTGCCTAACACATGACAACCAACCCTTATAACGCGAGCTAAGCCGCGGGCACATTACAGGACATTAAGCAACTGGTATTACTATCGATATGATGTCAGCAATGTTACTATTAATAACCCATGAGCCTAAAATGAAAATTGCGATAGTTCGAGATTTAAATGTTCCAAAATTCTTGCGTTACTTCTTCACAGGACAGGATATATTATTTTTCGAACTGGATGTTATTCTTAATTTGACAATCAATAAGTGTGATGAAAAAACAAGGTTTTGATTTATGATTTTATATTCTATTTAATAATTTAGATGAAAGCATCGAACACATTTTGTCTAGCACCCCAATACTCTATCCGGTCATGTGGGATTGTTTTCCGAGATGAGAGTGAGTGCTTTTGTGAGCGCACACAAATGAAAGATTTAAGCACTTTGTTGCTAGCCAGGGTTCGAATTCGTAATCTTCTGTTAAGATTCAACGTGTATACGTGTTACGAATAAATATTGTTATGTTCTGTATTGAAAGGTGAGTTGGCCAGGATAACTATAGGTACCCCGAGAACCCCCTCTAGGTGTTGGAGGCCCGCATAGGCAGGCCGACCGTCAGGGCGTCACGGGTAAGCGATCCCGAGGCGCCCGCTGAAAAAAAAAGGATAACTATAGGTATACTTAATAACCAGACAGGCTTGCATAAAGACCTATAAAATCAAATCAAAATTTTCAAGTAGACTCATAAAAATACTTTTGAATAGTATTGAATGAAATGTACCTTCGGTTCGGAAAGTAGATTCTACCGAAAAAAACTCAATAGCTACTCTTTTCCACAATTTGAATTGGAGAGCTTATGACAATGAAGTACAATTAAATTAGCCTGAAAATCAACAGATACTACGATCGCCGCTTTAATTGACGCTTTTTTCCAATTGGTAATCGACTCTTCAGTTAAGATTTATCTGTTCAAAACTTTTCGCCCTCTATTTATGAATGAAATATAAATTTGATTAAAGGCTAAACATTAAACCCCTAAAACATAATTATTAACCCTTTGAACTAAAATGTTGTTGTTACCTCGCTATACAAACGCTGCCGAGCCTTTTAGGCATATCAGGAAGTTTCACGGGCCACAACCACTTATATCAAATGGATGTCCTGTTTCCTCTTCCGTTACTAAAACCTCGCCCCAATGAAAGCATAAATGTCGCCAAAAGAACTTCAAAATCAACCCCTTCGATTATCAACTTTTTTTACAAACTCATAAGGTACATAATCGGATGCAAAACACGATAGAACCAAACCAAACGTCTTTGAAAATATTTACAACGTTTTAACATTGAAAATATTCAGAACATTTTTATTTATGTAGGACTATTTTATAAGGGTAAAGGTATTGGATTGGTTTATGGATTTTATTATTAAGGTTTTTTTAGATCTGTGTGTGTGTAAGTGCGGGTTTGTTTCCAACTTGTGTAAAACTAGCGACCCGTCCTGCTTCGCGCGCGTGCAATTTATTCGACGAATTTAGCATTGACTCATTAGTTCCGGAGATTATGCCCTTCTTACAAAAAAACAAATTTGACCGCTTGATAATATTTAGTATAGATTTTACGAATTATTTTCGCCTTTTTTAGTGGACAACTCAGATAATATTAATGATATTTATGTGGCAATTTAAAAATGAAATTTTTCACTGTGTTTAGTGGTATTTGTATATTTGATATTATAGATCTATTCACATAGGAAGGCGCATACATTATAAATATATTATATAAAAAAATGAACATAGCAAATATAATCTAATATATATTTTTTGCAATATTAGTATTAGAGCATCTGAGACGCCACAAATAATCACGTATAAGGGAACTGGTATCTCGGTTCAGGTAAACGAAACAGTTGGATAATCTCCGCATTTCTCTACACAATTATTTATTAAAGATTACATATTACGTAAATTATAACGAGTATTTTTTTTTAACTAGGGTGGTATAAAGTAATCGAAGACATTGTTTCGCGTAATAGCTTCATAGGTCTTCCGAAGCTTAAATACCAAATTCCACATTATCAATTTTAACTTTCAATGAATTGCATATTTCTAACTTTAAAAAAAATCCCGAACTACTAAATGAACTTCCATCCTCCATTTAACAGCCTTAGGGGTATGAATTTTCTTACTGCTTTCTTAATTTAAATAAGGAAGTTTTGTGCAAATATAATGTGCGTTACATCAGCCCGACATTCTAAATTTAAAAATAAATAAATATATAAATATATTGGACAACATCACATACATTACTCTGCTCCCAATGTAAGTAGCTAAAGCACTTGTGTTATGGAAAATCAGATGTAACGACGGTACCACAAACACCCAGACCTCGAACCCGGGACGTCGGAGTGGTGTACCCATGAAAACCGGTGTGCGTACTACTCGACCACGGAGGTCGTGAAAATTTTAATATAATAATAAAAAATGACAGAAACGACAATTTTTTTACTCTAAATCTGTATTCTTAAAAACCAATGATTTAAAAACCAATGATGACGAAAAATTACATAATATTTTTTATAATTAATAGGTTAAAATCCTATGGATATATGTAATAAGTAATGATGGATGTAATCGTAAGCATGTATATGAATTTATATTTGTATATACATACTTATAGTAAAAGGGGTTAATAATATGTTTTCACTATTCCTTACATAAATAAACCTCAGCTTAATCGTAACTGCGCCAGTCCTACTTATTCATGTCGGTTATGAAACAATTAAACTTTGACCGAACCTCAACTGGATCGTTGTGTTAGTAGAGTTATATAGGGTTTATACAGGCATAACTCCATATGCTAATCCGTTTTGTATAAAAAAAAAAAAACGATAACATCTTAGTTTCGAACGTTGGTGGGTTGGCGATATAAGAATGGTCAGTATTTCTTACAGCGCTAATGTTTATGAGCGGTGACCATCAGGTCTCTTGTCATCATCATCAGGTGATCTATTTGCCCGCCTAACTATACTATAAAAAATAATATTTCTTTGTACGTTTGTTCTCAATGCGTTCTTCAAATATTTGACCCATTGTGATAATATTTCGCTGAATTCACCACAAAAAGAACAAGTTTATTATAAATACGAATAATAATTTCAATTTAATTAAGAAATTACTGATATTCCTATTTACCCCTCTATTTGAGACGAAAATATCCAAAAGGGGGCAGAAGGTCAGGGTCAATCCTGTTACCTTTTACTTCGCTAGGAGGCCCTTAAACCATTGAATTATTAGAACTTGTAGATGTGTTTTTAATATTTTAATATGCTTGTCTTTTATATAAAAGGTTACCCGTGAGACGCCAGGACGTGTGGCTAGTAAGTAAATATTTAATTATGACGTATTAATATGCTCATCGTCCGTGTACTTTACGTTAAGCAATTCTGTACTTCAACTTAAATGATTTTTCTATTATTCTAAGTGTCTTTTGTGTCCGCTTAAATTGTTTTAATGTTACGGTACATTAATTGCGTGAATACATTGCCCTTTTTTCGCGTCCCGTCTTTACAGGCGACATTCGTCTTGTCTTTCTTTAATAAATAAAAGCCTTTCTTTATTTCCATTTGCAAAATAAATAAACAGATCGCTTGTATTGTGACTGGATATGTTTTTGCGACCGCAAAATTAGCAAACGAAGCATTGTTTTTTTGTTTATCAGAGAAGCGTTCCAATATTTATTCTAAGTAATAATTACTCAGAATAATTTCGATGAATAGTTGTCCTAAATGTAAAAGTTTTTTTTTTGAAATAATACATTTTATTTGAACGAATTTTTTACATAATGATATAGCAGTACTTTCAAACTTTGTCTCCCTAGGGGGAGGAAAAAAACTATTTGCCATCATAAATCTACAAAGATGAATTATAACTTTTGTTTTTCAAACAAAAAATATTTTCTGCTTTATAGTTTGAGCACAGAATTACTTATAAGGTAGGACTCCTGATCTGTTATTTTCACCACCGACCAGTATGGTGGAGTCGTTATTGTGCGCAAGTGTCAATGCTAGCACAGTTGCACTTTATTCTTTAACTCTCGTCCAATGGGATGGCTAGTCGACATGACTTGAGAGATATCAGATGCAGGACCGGCTTTTCTTGCATTTCGAGACACGAAAGTGTAAACACTGGCAATTTTGTAGCTATTACTGAGAATGAGACGATCTGAGATGGCTCAGTGGTTAGAACGCCTTAACCGATGATTGCGGGTTCAACCGAGGTAAGCACCACTGAATTTTCATGTGCTTAATTTGAGTTTATGGTTCATCTCGTTCTCGGCGGTGAAGGATAATATCCTGAAAAAAAATGTATCTAATTTCAACTAAATTCTGCCACATGTGTATCTACCGACAAATGCAGATTTCTTGCCAATCTTTCATTGTCTAATAATAATAAAATATCACCAATATATAACACGCTATAATTTGGTAATGTCTGCCCGAGCCAAAGCCCTACGGCGCTCCCGCTCCTCGAGCTCCTCTTGCGCTTTTTTGGGGACTTATTTCCTCCCCAAAAGAATGTAATGTCAAAAGAAATTAATTTCTAAACGAGATCAAATTAGGTAGTATGTAGGTTATCATTTATTTATTGTACATAGAGTACCGTTCTTCAAGTAAATAAAACAATAATTCGGGTTTTCCGTACATTACTATTATAGTTAAATAAGATATTATTCCTTACTTTCCTCAAACGTATCTACACCGTAAACTAGCCTAGAAAAAATTGCTCCCACGAGCGAAGTTCAGAGTGCGTTCCAGTAACCTATAAAACAAGTGAATTGTATAAAATATCAGCCAGTGATTCCCTTTATGCGATTGTTACTTCAGGATTGGATTCACTGGCTCGTTGTTCTGAGTTCTAAGATTATAAGGGTTTCAATCTCGAGTCGATAAAAGAAAGCAAAGAACAGACTGTTCATTTACATTTTAAGTAAAATGTTCTTCTGCTGGGCTGGAAAATTCATCTTGAGGTTTGCAGATTGTTCTAGCTTGATACACTTCTGGCATATTTTCATTCGACACGTGTAGACTTCCTCACGATGACCTGGCAATTCAAACAAGAACAAATTCATGAAATGGAAATTCAGTGCTGCTTGTCCGGATTTAAATTTGTATTTTTCGGTTAAAATTCACGTGATCTAACTACTGGATCATCCAAAGATTAATCCATGAGAGTTTATTCTCAGAAGCTAACGTATACCGTTAATATGAATTCTACGAAAAATGAACCAGCATAAAACTTACTTGGTACTTTTTTCTACTCACTGTACAGAACGTTACAGCCTAATAAAGGTATCAGTTGATATGGCAGATTAAAAAAAAGACTTCCTATTTTATAAACAGCTGTTCTAATAAATGAGGAAATAATCTCTTGTAATGCTTATACATTAAACTTTATCAGAAGGTATCGGTATAAGGTACGTTTCCAAGAGTGTGGCAATGTACATCAAAAGGCCTCTTTGCAATTACACTAGGCTTAAATTTATACTATTGAAGTGAAATACATCAATGAAATGCGACGTGAAATTTCATTAACTCGTGCAAAATAAATTATTATTTACAAGCTTCTATTGAACTGTATTAGTAAGCGTTGATCAAATCTTGTAATTGAATTTCTAACTAGTTCCGCTCAACCGATGAAGCTGCCGATTGCGATGAAATTTCGCACACAATTTTGGTTCTGGTGAAAATAAATCTAGTAAACTCATTTTATTTTATTTTATTCGTTTTACTAGCTGTTGCCCGTGGCTTTGCTCGCGTGGAAGTTCAATATATTTCAAATATTACGTTAATTTAAGACCTCTTTTTATGCAACATTTATGTGTATGTATGTGTATATATGTACCCCTTAAGGGTAGAATATCCAGAAATGCAATTAAATACGTATCTATTCATATTTAAACAGTAGTCCGAAAATAAAGTTTCTAGTTTTTAACTCAAATATGGCGGACTTTTAATAAACCGACCCTACTCACTAAATTTCATGGCCCTAACTTTAATAGTTTACGCTCGGCGATGATGCATCAGTCAGTCAGGACATGTTATTTTACAAGTACAGTTTTATCAATATATATAATATATATAAATATATATATATATATATATAATACAATTACAAACAGTGTACCAAATACCCAAATACCTATCACTTAGCTTGATGATAACGATGAAACCCAAAAAGAATACTATTTTAAGATGATTTTTTAGTGTACCTGATAGAGAGGTTGACAAATGACTACCTTATGGTAAACAATCAGCACCACCTAAATTCATACATATATGGGTGTAGTCGTATTAATTTAGTAAAACGTAAAATCTATAATAAAACTATTGTTCACCCGACACGCCTATACCATAGGTAGGGATACGTACTATTTAAATAATGGTCCCAAAACATAATGATTTTTACACTCGCTTACAAATACGGTCATTCTTATTTTGCACGTTGTGAATAAATATTCTTGATATTAGATATCCACACTTGGTAATCTTATTTATAAAGAAGTACAGAATATTGTAAAAATATAGCATATTATCCAAAAGTAGATATCCAAATATAAATAATAGTTGACAAAATAAAGAATGATGCCTCAAATATCGCACGACGTTCAACTTTTTGGGCATCTTTTATTAGCAGCATATAAGCATATACGCATGCCGGCCACAATTCAATTAATATGACGTCCTTTAGTTATAATTAATGGAAGAAAACTCATTTGTAAGCTGATATTTTTGTCGGGCGCAAAATGCAAGGGCTTCCCGCAAAAAAATTGCTCACCGCTCTGTTATTAATTTGAACGTTATCAATCTTTTCGACGCTGTATCTCAATTTTAATAAGTACCTCGTTAGTCTAGTAGCTACCTTTTTTCGAAGATTCGAAGGTCCTAAGTTCAAACCGCATTTTCCGTTGCAATATTATTTGTAGCTACACAAACTCTGGAAGTCAGTGAGTATCTACATTTCTGTGCCGCAGAAAATACATTTTTACATCCCATCGGATTATGAGAGAAAGGGTGCAAAGCGCAATTTTGTTCGGGCAAACACTTGTTATATTTCTATTATATTTCTCACGCAGTTGGCCAGTCCCTAAAAAAGGAACGCCGTGGTCGAATCCGGTAAGGAATTGAATGGTATTTATGGTTGATAAATAGAATTTGATACACGAGACAAAGATTGAATAATAAACCCTGACTATATGTTCAGCATCTCGCGTAATCCTATTTCCACTGAGAAATATAATAATACTTTACAATAACTTTGTACAGGCATTACTTTGAAAGAGTTTATTGAACACTCCTGATATTTCAAACAAACGAACCAAATATATAATAGGTGCTTGAATATCCTTGGGAGTAAAGAAAATAAATTGTCAACTGAATAGTGGACTGCGATTTGTTCACATTCGTTCAGAGAATACTAGACACATAGTGTCCTAACGATCTTCATTGAGTTTTAAGCTTTATTTTCAAGAACTGAAAGACTATAATTTCATACATTTCCGTTTATACAGAACGTGCTGAGCTCAGCGCTTTATTGAATTGGCTTGACTTTAAGATACCTCATCTTGAAAAATCGTAGTTTCTCAGAGTTCATCTATCAATTTGTTTTGGCTTACTTATATCATCTATTTGACGTGTATTGTCTTCAATAACATAAAGAAATGTAAAAGTATATTATTAAATAATATTGAATAAAGTATATACGTTGCAGTCAACGATTAATTAGCCTTTTACTTAACAGCCTAGCAATTTTACTACACGATGCCGTTTAAAAAACCGTTGGGAAATTTGTTTTAGACTCTCCTGAAAATAAAAATATTCAAATTAGTTAGGTTGGTATAATTATTTGGTTAAATAAAATTATATAAATTAAACTTTCGGCACATTTTTCGGAGGTCAATATTCATTATTCATGTCCAAAAAGTCATAAAACGCCACCAGTAAAAAATCTATTTCAGTAGTATCAACACCCTTAATATATTTTTTTTTGAAAACCTAGAATTACTGACACATTCTTATCGACGTAAAAACATTAAATTTCACTTCTTTTCTTGAGTTATTTTTACTTTGAAATAATCTATCATTTTGTTTTAACGTTTTTTTTGTAAACGTCCAGAAATCCAGGAAAACTTTAGCCTATTTTAGTTAGGACTTTTTAACGTTGCACAAAAGTACTTTCTTCTATATTCATTAAAACTTTTTGGGTCTTTTAAGACTCTCCTTATAAGTCGTATTAAATACCTAATTTAACGAAGTCGTAAAAATTTCAAGGGTGCCAGTTCTTTAATTAATAAATTTTTGCTTCAGTTCAACGTTAGGAGCAAGGTTTTAATCAATATAGAACTCAAGACTTCACTTTCTGTGAATTCTTATTCAATACTTTAAAAGGAATCCTATTGGATTCTTGTTAGGGAAATCAGTTTGGAGTTAAGCGAAGAGTCTTTTATAGTTCTAGTTTCGCCTTTTTTTTATTCCATCTCTAGACTCCAAACTATTATTTGAAGATATATTATCACATCTGACATTTAAGGCTTATACTGAGCCAAGATAAAAAAACACTTGAATCTTATCCGAAGATAACTGCATCCGTAGATAGATGCTGCATTTATAATTTATCTCGTGCTCGGTATTTTTTTCCGTTTCTTCTCCGTCGAATGTACCTTTTAAAAAGATTGCTTATCATTTAATATTGTATAATGCTTCACAAGTTATAATGCTAGTAATAAGGTACTTAAATAAAGTTAAATTTTAATTTTGAAATTCAAATACAAAGTTACAATATTTCACATGCTTAAGACTATCCTCTAAAATATCAAGAGGCCGTGGAGGTCAGAGGACAGGCTTCTTAGCCGTCTTCAGCACGATTCATGCAATGTAGTTTGCATAGAACTGACAAAAATCGTGATGGATTTGATTCGTATTCTGCAAAATTCCATTCACTGATTGTGAACCTCGAAAATAAAATCGCGCGGTGTGATTTCGCAGTGCGCCGTTACCTTAACAAAGTTCGGCATTCGGCAAGCTTACAACTTTTGCCAAATGCGGAAATTTGTCTATTTTTTATTACCAAATTGCGTCGGTCAACCTTCCGATTCTTCACGAGATTAGGTACTGACTATTCAATCGGTACTCACTTCGCATCTTACTCGTAAATATTTGAAAACCTTAAATATTTAAAGGTTCTAATTATTATAATCAACGTCGCATATCTCTTTCAGATATTTTACGATTGCATTCATGTAGAGTTTTGCATTTGATCTCACAAAAATGTTCCATTTATCGAGTCTACTGTCTAGTAGTATAATTTTCTTTATCAGTTATTGTAGAATAGATAAACTTGGTTACAATTTTGGATTAAGATAAATCTTAGTGGTCAGTCTGTTTGGCTCTCTTATATTTTTACGGGTATCCCATAAGACTGACAGTGCGATTTTGGATTTGAAGCCCGGTTCGGCTCGATCTCTTGCTCGGCGGTAACGGTGACGTGAGTAAATTTCACAGTGTGGCGAAATCAAAAGTTAAATATGCTTCGAAAAAACCCTTGTGTTTACGTTTAACAATACATATATTGATAGATTTCCGAAACGCTTGGGAAATTAAAAAAGAAAGAGATTTACTTTAATAGAAAGATTTTTTATTATGAAGAAATTCAATCTATTGTAAAACCTCTTGTGTGGATCTAACGAATCGTGAAGATCATTGCATTGCAAGTCATTACAATTTGTATCATTAAAATCAAATTTCATGGGTCGAATAATTCTCTGTATGGTACGACTCTATGTCAGCTTAAATATCTTTTGAGTTCCAAATGGGTTTTAACAAATTGAATAAATACAATTTTGGCTAAATGGTTCGTTTGTCCTTTTCAGCTACTGGTAATTATAGTTAAAAAATCGTCCTTACTTATTATTTATATATTATATAATAATAGTAGTAGTAGTTATAATATTTGGTGGTCGGGCTTTGTGCGTACCCGTCTGGGTAAGTACCACCCACTCAAACACAGCAATACAGTATTGTTGTTGTTCCGGTTTGAAGGGTGAGTGTGTCAGTGTAACTACAGGCACAAGGGACATAACATCCTAGTTCCCAAGGTTGGGGGCTCATTGGCGAACTAAGGGTAACTAATCAAACGATCCATTATGAATCAAAATAAATGGCACATTAATTTTAATAATTATACGTAGATAGGTATTGTCTTTTTAAGCACTTAGAAATTCGAATCAGTTCTTTTTGAAATATTACGAGATATTTAAATAGTTTATGACAATTTATAACCAATAAAGTCTTATTCCGAGCCTACTTTCATTAGGTATATTTCGATTTAATTTTTTAAATTTTCCATATTGAAGGCAAAACGAAATTAATTTTAAAGATAATTTTATCGGTCAGTCAATGCCTTCTTTATATGCCTACGTGACCCATCCAAAGCGACAGTCAGAAAGGCTGCCTTTTAATATGAATTATTTATAGAGGTTTGACATTTTACAATTGTTATGTCTTATAATATTGGCTCAGGGTGGGATGGTTGACCCAGGAATTTAATTTCAGATTCGTGAAACGCAGACCTAGAGCTACAAAATTTTAAAGTCGACAAAATAAATTTGGTTTTACATCGACTGTTAGAACGAATATTAAAGCTTGTTTGGGCTTCAAGTCTCTGATGCACAATCAAAATTATTACTATGAAAAAAAAAAGGAAATAAAGTGAACTGAGATATAAACTTAAGTTTATAAGACAATGACGCAATAAAAAAAAAATAAAGAAAATTTAAACTTACAGAACGAAACGAAACAAGCACCACTTTTTTTTTTTTTATAGTACAGGTGGCAAACGAGCAGGAGGCTCACCTGATTGAAAGTGACTACCACCGCCCATGGACATATACAACACCGGGAGGCCGGTGTGTTGCCGGCTTTTAAGAAATGTGTACGCTCTTCTCTGGAAGGTTCTCAAGTCTTATCGGTTCGGAAAAACCGCCGCCGAAAACTGGTTCCACAGAGTGGATATGCGAAGCAGAAAATGCTTTAGAAATCGCGCCGCTATTTTTATATTTTTCTACTATGTTTTTATATTCTATCAGTTTATTTTTGAATGTATCAATATCATCATATTATTTAATATCATTCGGCAAGTTATTGTATAGCTCTACTCGTTCGAATAGTTTAGTTTTCTTTCTAATACCTATTAAGTTAAATCTTGTATTTATTTCTTAAATTGTTCGTGTTTTCTTTTTTACTTAATCGTGCGATTACAGGGATTAGAACACAAGTGTTATATGTGTACAGTTGCGTAATATTTAATATTTCTTAAATATTTGTCAAAAAATCAAAATGTTACAGAGTTGAATTAGTGTAAAGCTACCACTGGATCGGAAAGTAGATTCAAAGAAGAACCGGCAAGAAACTCATTAGTTATTCTTTTCCCTTCTTTTAAATTACAGAGTATGTAGTGTTGATGTCCGGTTTTCGAGTTGGATAACTGAAAATAAACATTTTATATGCTTTGTAAATATTTTAAATTAGTTTCAGCAGGTGGTCTACTTTACTTTACTTTACTTTACTCTACTCTACTCTACTCTACTCTACCCTACTCTACCCTACTCTACCCTACTCTACCCTACTCTACCATACTCTACCCTACTCTACCCTACTCTACCCTACTCTACCTTACTCTACTTTACTCTACTTTACTCTACTTTACTTTACTGGTAATTTTATTTAGGTTGTTTTGAAATAAGTTATAGTTGCTATACATTTTTGGAGAGCTAATAAAACAGTTATGTTTTTAAAATAATAAATAAAACCGATGTTTTTTGTTTTCAAGGCATTTTTGTGGGAAAAAATCCAAAAAAATTTATCAATAATTATCCTTTTCCGTCTGGCATTTTTGAATTTGGACCGATAATTATTGTTTTAATATTCACAAATAACCAGTGTGTATTCGTTTTTATAAATCAGAAGAAAAAAATAGATTTTAATTGATACTTTTTCTTAAATAGTTTGTTGAAGTTGCATTTGTTGACTTATTTTGGAAAAATCTAAAAAACGGTGTAACTCATAAATGGTTCAGTTTTGCATCATGCATATGGGGGTTAAAATTATCGCAAATAGTCACCCCTATTACCTCCTAACGGGAATACGTCGAATTACCAATAACCCTGTATATATTATATATAAAGCAGATACAGTTTGTATAAAATTATAGAATAATAAATGAAACTAAATAAATAAATATAAGTATACTAACTACCGGTCCCCTGCACGAAATCATTATTTCGAACACACATTCTGAATGCACCCGTAAATGTCTAGCATGTCGCCCAAGTCATTGAATTTCATGGATTCAGTATCGAAATATCTCGATTATACGAATTTTGCGGATATATGTTATCGACTAAAAAATAATATTTTTTTACGAACTATCTGTGGGTAGGTTTCGATCGGATCTATCGTAGACCTGTACGAAATTATTAATGTATAGCCTATTCCAATAAAAGTAGGAAAAAAGATAAAAAATACATTATATTTACTTATTTTATGCGCTTTGCTAATAACTCAGCTATGTTGTGCACTATTAAGAGTT
This sequence comes from Vanessa atalanta, assembly GCF_905147765.1. Taxonomy (NCBI): domain Eukaryota; kingdom Metazoa; phylum Arthropoda; class Insecta; order Lepidoptera; family Nymphalidae; genus Vanessa; species Vanessa atalanta. Next base: position 5,298,805 of record NC_061896.1, read on the forward strand.
TATGATTAATATATATTTATTTATAATACAACACTATTGCACTTAACCACTTATTACGACTTTAATTTTACTTCCAAAGTTCCGATAACAGTTTCGTCGACATTCAAAACGCCATTTTTACGCAAAACCATAGTGAATATCAAGCTCTCGACCAGTGATATCGCGTCAATTTGCTGTCAAATGTTGTTTGGCTTTTTTCCTGTTATGGTTGGAATAAAGTATAGATGACTTAGTTAATACTTTAAAAGTACTTATACTTTCATTATTAATTATTGGCGTATTTGCAAATAAACAAACTACCGGTCTGTGTGCGGTTGTAATTCTGTACTCAGGTTCGTTGCTTCACGGTTATGTCTTGCGCACCCCATCTGCCTTTTGTTTCGTAATCTGAGGGCGCCATATTGAAATAGGCTTATGTGCAGAATTATTGAAATACACGAGACCCAGCGTCGGTCGAATGTGAATTTTAGTTCTCTACAACTCGGTGAAACGCTGTGTCGATCCGTCCGGAAACTTTCTATCTATCCCTCAGATATTTTAGCTACATATTGTGGCGTATAAGATTATAAATGGAGTAAAAATTGCGAGTGCGTCAGTGTACTGTATTAGTGAAATTACGTGATATGTAATCAATTTATTTTATCATGTATTGTTTATTTTTATTAATCTGGATTCTGAGATCGGATTAAATCATATTCACAAATTATCATATTTAAATCGATTCGATGATAGCCATTCTAATTAAGCGCGGGAAAATCGATTCTCTTAATCACAAAATAAAATTACGTTCCAAAATCGATTATATATATTTTTATTATTTTATTCGAATACAATATTAAAATATCTATTTGTAACACATGTTCGCATTTTTTCTTTATTCTCACGTACATATTAAATACTGATTTGCTTTCGATTTTTGAGTTCGTTCTATATGCAAATATTTTAAATTAAGCTTTTTTTATCTGTATTTTTCTGTTTCAAAATACATCAATATCTATACATATAATAAA